>NC_134688.1:314563875-314821375 GCF_050947455.1 Rhinoderma darwinii
TATATCTGTGCTGTCCAATTATAGATTTGGACATTGTAATTAGATCGTTCCTAAGCAGTCTTCTTTTCTAAACTGAATAGCCCAAAGTTTGATAACCTTTCTTGGTACTGCAATTCACCCATTCTCTTAATTACCTTGGTCGCCCTTCTTTGGAACCTGTTCTACTTCAGCCATGTCCTTCTTATACACAGGTGCCAAAAATTGTACACAATATTCCAAGTGTGGTCTGACTAGTAATTTCTATAGAGGGAAAATAATTTTCTTGTCATGAGCAGCTATGCTTCTTTCGATGCATCCTATGGTTGAAGCACCAGCGAAACGTGCGTCGGGTTAAGCAGAGGTCCCCTCTCCCGGTCCTGGTCTCCTATTCTCATCTCCTGCTACGTAGGTGTAGGTATATTATATTGCCTTGCATGTTATGTATACTTAGGACTGCACTCTATATATACTTTTTATATTGCACTTATGTGTCCATCTGTGCAGGGCGTACCACGCCTAGCACCTGCTCAGTAATATATATGTATGCACTTTAGCCATTTATAGGAGGTATTGGACCATTTGTACATCTGGGGGGCCACTCTGCTTTCATGTTCGGATTCCGTTTCTGTTCGAGGGTCTATGGTATTTTATTATGTATAACTGTTATATGTTGTTTTTTTCTGTGTGTCTAATTGACTTTAATAAAGATTGTTTGTATTTTTTCAATTACCTGGTCGTGACTTGTTCTTTTTTTCTGGTTGTGTTAAAATTAGTCACTAGGACCACTAGTACCAATTGGGGTATTGTTCGGTTCGTTATCCTATGGTTTTATTTGCATTGGCAGCAGCTGCCTGGCACTGGATGCTAAAGCTAAATGTACTGTTCACCAATAGCCCCAAATCTTTTTCAGTAGGGATTTTACCCAGTGTTTTACCATTTTAATGCATAGTTGTAAAATTTTGTTTCCTCATCCCAAGTGCATAACCTTTATTGACATTAAACTTAATTTGCAATTTCTCTGCCCGAACCTCCAGCTTCCTCAAATCCCTTTGTAGACACACATCCTATACATTATCCCACTTTGTGTTGATTACTTTACAGAGCTTAGTTTCAACTACAAATACTGAAATTATACTCTGTGAACCCTCTAAGGTCATTAATAAATATATTAAAAAGAGGGCCCAATACTGAACCCTGTGGAAACCCGCTGGTAACTGTAACCCACTGTGAAGATGTACTATTAATAACCACCCTTTATTTTCTCTCACAGAGCCAGTTGTTAACCCAATTACACGTTTTTTCCCTAGTCCCAGCATTTTAATTTTATATACCAACCTTTTGTGTGGCACAGTATCAAACGCCTTTGAAAAGTCCTATATACACCACATCCACAGCCTTTCCCAGGTCCAGTCTAAAACTTACCTCCACATAGACGCTGATCAGATTAGTTTGACAGGACCGAACCCTCATACGCCCATGAGAATAGCATCTCTTAGAAAACCCTCAAATATTTTACCCACAATGGAGTTTAAACTTACAGGTCTATAGTTTCCTGGCTCACTTTTTGAATATTGGCACCACATTTGTTATGCGCCAGTCCTCTGGAGCATACAAAAAAGAGGACCCAGGTATCTGGTGGGCTGAGGTACACACAAAAACACATCAATATTGCCAAAAGGCAAAAAGATTAGCCCTTGTGTCCCAGATACCTATTGAATGATTACTAATATTGTGACGTATAACTTTTATTATGGATAACTATAAGCATACAAATGAAGATTAAAAGCACAATGTGAACTGAAAGTCTCCATATAATGATACTAATAATACTCTGTACCATCAAAGTGCAGAGTAAAACCAACATCTCTGATGGCCGCGCTACCTATATGAAACAACTATAATTTGCGACTGCAGTCCGTTTGAAAAGGGACTTAGAATTGTCAGAACACATTGAATTTTAAAAAGGAAGAAAGAGCCCCCCGACATGTTTCACCACCAAAGTGGCGTCCTCAGGGGAAAATGGGGTTAATGGCAGCGGACGCGGCTGTGTATCCCATTTATTGTCACGTCGCGGGGTGTGGACCCACTGGCCCGTACCGCTTAGCGGGATAGCAGCTGGCCAGACAGGTACAGTACAAAGTCTATAGTCCAGAAAGGGTACCTGAGGCAATCCAGACCGTAGCGGTGATTCAGGCTGAAGATAAGGCTCCGGCATTAGATGGGCACCCGGCGGGGTGTGACGCAGTAGATGCAGCGGAAGATACACCTTGACTTCGACTCTAGATGGCACAGAGGCACGGTAGCATGGTAGCACAGGATACAGGGTACAGGCAGCAGGAACGGGTAGCACTGGGAACTGGAAAACACTAGAAGACCATTTGCAAGACAAACTTTAGGTACCCAACAACACTCAGGCACTGATCAAGAGGGCAGAGCCATTTTTATAGTCCATAGCACTCTGGACTTGATTGCAGATTTCCTGCAATTGTGCAAGCACTGGCCCTTTAAGGCAGTGCATGTGCGTGCGCCCTGCGGGAGACAGTCTCAGATCCAGGAAGTGAGTGCCGGCGTCTCACAGGAGGAAGATGCTGCAGGGAACTCACGTGTCCATGGCTGCGGCCGTCGGAGTGTAAGTCAGAACGACGGGCCGCGGACATAGACGCTACAGTATCCCCCCTCAAACACCCCCTCTTCTTGGAACCATAGCGGGAGAGAAACTTCTTCACGAGGACAGGGGCATCAATGTTCTCCTCTGGCTCCCAAGACCTCTCTTCTGAACCGAATCCCCTCCAACCCACCAAATAAAACGTCCTTCCTCCCACTTTCTTCGTGACCAGGATCTCCTTTATTTTGAAAGTCCCTGACGAGCCGCCAGGAGCCACTGCGGAACTAGGAGTCCTGGAGTAGCGGTTCAAGACCACGGGCTTCAGCAGGGATACATGGAATGATTTAGGCATCTTGAGGATAGGAGGCAGCCGAAGCTTGTAAGACACAGGGTTAATATGTAACAAGATCTCGAAGGGTCCGAGGAACCTGGGAGCAAACTTGCAGGACGGCAACCTCAGTCGGATATTCCTGGAAGATAGCCAGACCTTCGTCCCTTGAAGAAACTGAGGAGGCTCTCGTCTACTAGTGTCTGCCTTTCTTTTCATGCGGTCCATCGACAGAAGAATAGAATATTGGGTCTGTGGCCATATCTGCAGAAAGTTCCTGAAGGTAGTCCGCTGCAGGCACCTGGGACATAGTAGAGACAGGAAGAGGTATTCTAGGATATTGGCAGTAGACAATGACGAATAGACTGGAGGTGGTGGACTCACTAGTATGGTTATTGTTAGGAGAACTCAGCCCACGGGAGCAGCTGCACCCAGTCATCATGCCGCCTGGAGACAAAGTGCCGCAGATTGTTCTCCATAATCTGGTTAACCCTCTCGACTTGACCATTGTACTTGGGTTGATAGGCCGAGGAGAAGTCCAACTTTACACTGCGTGCTTTCCAGAACTTCGAGGTGAACTGGACACCTCGATCCGAGACAATACGCAGGAGCAAGCCGTGCAGACGGAAGATGTGTTAAACGAAGAGGTCGGCCAGTCAAGCAGCAGAAGGTAGGCTAGTTAGGGGAATAAAAGGAGCCATTTTAGAAAATCAATCCACCACCTCCCAGATCACACTACATCCCGCAGAGAGAGGCAGATCTGTGACAAAGTCCATAGCAACATGCTGCCAGGGGGCATTGGGCACAGGCAGTGGTTGGAGCAGACCGGCTGGTCTGGTGTGGGCAACTTTGTTTGCTGCGCATACCGTACAGGAGGAGACAAACTCCATGACGTCTTCGGGCAGCGTGGGCCACCAGAACTGATGGCCAATTAGGTCTTGGGTCTTACCAGGCATCTGTAATGACGGGGGTGGGGAGACAGACAAGTGAGCCCTAATCTACCCGCCACTCAGTCCCTACCTACTTGCAACGACCCGCCCTAGGCGACGGGGTACAACTTGGCGACGGTCCCTATGCTCAATAAGTGCACGACAGCAAACAGACAAGGGTACACAGAGCTAGGGGGAGAAAGGGGCAGTTGCCCACGGCAACACCGTGAGCAACAAGAGAAGTGAACAAGCCGAGTCAAACCTGGAGTGTATGAGGTACCAAACGCAGAGCAGGAGAGTAGTCAGCAAGCCGGGGTCAATATGAAGCAAGGACAATAGTACAAGAAGCTGCAGCAGGGCCAGGAAACCAAACGAGAAGAATCACAAGCAAAGGAGGAACAGGAAAGGCAGGTATAAATAGACAGAAGGCAGGAGCTAGCTCCGTCTGGCCAGGCTGTGATAGGTTCTCCCACTCCTAAGCCTGCCACCCTGAGTGGTGGAAGATGGAGTCAGTCTCACAGACATAGAAGCAGGTGCAGACTGATTATCTATGGGCGTTAACCCCGAAGCTGTGCCTGGCAGATCCTTTACAGCATCAGCCCTCACATTCTTGTCGGTAGTGGAGTTCGAAACGGAACCGAGCAAAAAACAACGACCACCTGGTTTTACGAGGATTCAGACGTTGAGCCGTCTGTAGATAAGTCAGGTTCTTGTTGTCCGTGAAGACCAGTATAGGATGAGCTGCGCCTTCCAGTAGGTGTCTCTACTACTGCAGGGCCAGCTTGATGGCCAGTAACTCCTGATCCCTAATCGACTAGTTGCGCTCTGCGGGAGAAAACAGTTTGGAATAGTAGCCACATACCACAGTCTGGCCTTTCGAACCTCTCTGGAACAAAAGTGCACCGGCACCAACAGTAGAAGCGTCCACCTCTAATGAAAACTGTAGGGATACATCAGGGTGATGAAGAATAGGGGCTGACTTGAAGGCCTTTTTTAAGGTTTTAAATGCGACTTCTGCTTCTGGAGTCCACACCTTGGTATTCATGCCCTTTTTAGTGAGGGTGGAGATGGGAACTGTTAATAAAGAGAATTTGGGTATGAACGGCCGGTAGAAGTTGGCGAATCCCAGGAAGCATTGTATGGCCCTTAAACCTTGGGGGCGTGGCCATTCCAGGACAGCCTTTACCTTCTCGGGGTCCATTTTGGGACGCTGATCGGAGAGGATCTAGCCGAGGAAGGGTAAAGACTTCTTTTCAAACATGGACTTCTCTAGCTTGGCATAAAGACGATTCTCCCTTAATCAAAGCAACACCTGGCGGACATGACTCTGATGAGTTACAAGATCTGGGGAAAAAAATCAAAATGTCATTGAGATACACCACAACACAGACATAGAGGAGATCACGAAAAATGTAATTTGAAAAATTCTTGAAAAACCGCAGGGGCGTTACACAGGCCGAAGGGCATGACCAGATATTCGTAGTGTCCATCATGTGTATTTAATGCAGTCTTCCACTCGTCACCCTGACGAATCCGGATCAAATTGTAGGCCCCCTGCAGGTCTAGTTTAGAAAAAAAAATTGCCCCCCGTATGCGATCAAACAGTTCCGAAATCAAAGGCAATGGGTACCTGTTCTTCACTGTGATCTGGTTGAGGCCTCGGTAGTCAATGCAGGGTTGGAGGGATCCATCCTTCTACTTGACAAAGAAAATCCCGGCTCCGGCCGGGGACGAGGATTTGCGTATGAAGCCCCCCTCCAGATTCTCCTTAATGTAGGCAGACATAGACTGGGTCTCGGGCAAGGAGAGAGGGTATATTCTACCGCGAGGAGGGAACGAATCAGGAACCAAGTGGATAGGGCAATCGTATATTCGATGTGGAAGCAATGTCTCTGCCTCCTTCTTATTGAAGACATCTGAGAACAGAGAGTAACAAGGAGGCAACCCTGCCAGTGACTGATGCGGAGGAGACTGAGGCGGATGGATATGCAACAGACAGCGGTCAAGACACTTGGGGCCCCACTGGAGAACCTCTTCAGAGTTCCAATCCAGGACTGGGGCGTGTAGACGGAGCCTAGGCAAACCCAGCAGCACGGGGTTGACGGCCTTGGACAGGACAAACAGGGAGATGAGCTCAGAGTGAAGGGCTCCCACTTGAAGCCTCAGCGGCTTGGTCACAAACAAATTGGATCAGGCAGCGGCAGTCCATCTACCGAGGCAACGATCAATGGCCTTTCCAGCAGAACAGTGGGCAACTGAAGAAGATCCACAAGGTCTTGGCAGATGAACCAGTCCAACCAGTCCTAGGCGTTGGGGTTTTTGACCTCTTGGGGACACAGACGCACGACATGGCCAGCGAGGCCACAATATAAACAGAGTCCAGAAGTGCGCCTGCGCTGTTTCTCCTGGACAGACACAGTTTAAGATGATACACTTGCATCGGAACCTCGGGTGGAGCAGTAGAAGGCAAGAGGGGTTGCTGAAAGTTGGGCACCAGTCTAGGAAGCCGTCTCTCCTGTCGAACTTCTTGAGATCTCTCTCTGAGCCTTATGTCCACTCGAGTAGCAAGCAGAATCCGGTCATCTAAGGCAGGTGGTAGATCTCGAGCAGCAAATTCGTCATTGATCCCGGGCAATAGGCCATGCTGGAAGGATGCTACCAAGGCCTCATTGTTCCAGGACAGTTCTCCTGCCAGGGTCCGGAACTGGATGGTGTATTCGCCCACGGAGGCGTCGTCCTGGCGAAGGTTAAAGATCTCAGTGGCTGCCGACGAGACTCGTCCAGACTCTTTTTAAATACAGTATGGAATAACCGCACTAACCCCTGGAAGTCTTGGGTCTCTCTCGTTCCCAGATTTGCTTCGCCCACGCCATGGCATTGCCGGCAAGTAGAGACATAATGAAGGCGATCCTGCCTCCGTCCGAAGGAAATGCTCAGGCGTGCAGAATGAAGTGGATATGGCATTGGTTCAGAAACCCCCTGCACGTACTTTCATCTTGAATTGACAAGCGGGGTCCATGGCCTGAGCGCAGTTTCACGGCGCGGGGTGTGGACCCACTGGGCCGTACCGCATAGCGGGATAGCCGCTGGCCAAACAGGTACAGTACAAAGTCTATAGTCCAGAAAGGGTACCTGCGGCAATGCAGACCGTAGCGGTGATTTAGGCTGAAGATAAGGCTCCGGCAGTAGATGGGCACCCGGCGGGGTGTGACGCAGTAGATGCAGCTGAAGACACAACTTGACTTCGACTCTAGACAGCACAGAGACACGGTAGCATAGGATACAGGGTATAGGCAGCAGGAACGGGTAACACTGGGAATTGGAAAACACTAGGAGACCATTTGCAAGACAAACTTTAGGTACACAACAACACTCAGGCACTGATCAAGAGGGCTGAGCCCTTTTTATAGTCCAGCAGCACTCTGGACTTGATTGCAGATTTCCTGCAATTGTGTGTGCACTGGCCCTTTAAGGCAGTGTACGCGCGCGCACGCCCTGTGGGAGACAGTTTCCGATCCAGGAAGTGAGTGCCGGCGTCTCACAGGAGTAAGACGCTGCAGGGAACTCGCGTGTCCATGGCCACGGCAGTCAGAGGGTAAGTCAGAACGATTGGAGGCGACCATAGACGTTACATTTATGACCTCACTTTTGACGTCATCCAAACTGATGTTACCAATCACGGTGATCCTTATAAGAACGGCCCCTATCGCTCTTGTGGTAAGAATGATTAAAAGCAATATACTCCAATCCCAAAAAAACTATGCCAGAATTGCGCTTTTTGGTTTACCTGTCCTCCCAAAAAATAGGATAAAATGTGTTCAAAAAGTCGCATGTACCACAAAATTGTATCCATAATAACTACAGCTCGTCCCACAAAAAAAAAGCCCTCATACCACTACGTCTATGAAAAAATAAAATTAGTTATGGCTCCAATAAGTCAGGAAATAAAAAATATGCAGTTGTGCCGGCCCGAGGGGAACATTTCTTCTGTTTCAAGAGGCGATTTATCAAGGACCTAAAATTAGGGAACCAGGAAGGGGAGGGCCCAAACATATCCGCTGGAAGTGACGGTGCCCGTATTATACCAGGACAACACTTTCCCAGCAAAATTCCCCAAACTGCAAAGGTGTGGCGTTTGGACCAAAAGGGGCAAAAGAAAGGACGCCATATATCTGTGCAGAAAGGATTGCTTCACAGCGTAACACACATCTATGGATCATTTTATTGTTTTTTTACTCCATTATTAAAACACCTGACTATGTCCCTGATGTACTCTGCCCAGCTTACATGTACCTCCACATTATAAATGGAAACACCAGCAATACTCAAACAAATCTACTACCAAGCAAAATCCACGCTCCAAAAGCCAAATGGCGCTCCCTCCGCTCTGAACCCTACAGTGTGCCCAAACAGCAGTTTCCTTCTACATATATAGCATCGTCATACCCGGGAGAACCCTTTTAACAATTTTTGGGGTGTGTGTCTCCAGTGGCATAAGCTGGGCATGACATATATGCCACTGAAATGGCATATCTAGGGAAAAATATAAATTTTTAATTTGCACCATCCGCAGCGCATTCATTTATGAAAAAGACCTGTGGGATGAAAATGCTCACTACACCCCTTAATAAATGCTTTGAGGGGTGTAGTTTCCTAATGGGGTCACTTCTCAGGGGCTTCTTTTTATTATTTCACATCTGAGCCTCTGAAATTGTGAACCAATACTTTGTAAATCGCCAAATTAGGCCTCAATTTAGCATGGTACGCTTTCACTCCTGAGCCTGGTCGAATGTCCAGGCAACAGATTAGGGACACATATAGGGTTTTTCTAAAACCGGGAAACACTTCATAATAATTAGAGAGCCTTGTTATGGTGGCACAAGCTGGGCACCACATATTGGCATATCTATGGAAAAAAATCAATTTTCACTCTGCACACTAATTTCTACAAAACACCTGCAGGGTTAACATGCTCACTACACCACTAGGTAAATGCATTGAGGGGTGTAGTTTCCAAAATGGGGTCACTTCTGGGGGGGGGGGTTTCCACTGTTTTGGTCCCACAGGCGCCCAGAAACCAATCCAGCAAAATCTGCACTCCAAATGGTGAGTCTTCCCTTCTGAGACCTGCCGTGTGCCCAAACAGCAGTTTATGACCACCTATGGGGTATAACCGTACTCAGGAGAAATTGCTTTACAAATGTTGGGTTCTTTTTTCCTTTATTTATTGAGAAAATGAAAAATTTTGCGCTAAAGCTACGTCTTATTGAAGAAAAAGGATTGTTTTTATTTTCAATGCCCAATTCTAATAAATTCTATGAAACATCTATGGGGTCAAAATGCTTACTACACCCCTAGATGAATTTCTCAAGGGGTGTAGTTTCCTAAATGGAGTCATTTTTTGGGCGCTCTCATTGTTTTGTTCCCTCAGGGGCTTTGCAAATGAGACATGGCATCCGGAAACCATTCCTGCTAAATGTGATCTCCAAAAGCCAAATAGTGCTCTTTCCATTCTAAGCCCTGCCGTGTGTCCAAACAGCCGTTTATTACCACATGTGGGGTATTGTTTTACTCGGGAGAAATTGCTTTACAAATTTTGCTTTTTCTCCTTCAGTCCTTGTGGAAATGAGAAAAAATTAGCTAAACCTACATTTTTTTGAAAAAATGTAGATTTATATTTTCAGGTCCTACTTCCAATAATTTCTGAAAAAAACCTGTGGTGTCAAAACGCTCACTATACCCCTAGATAATTTCCTTGAGGTGTGTAGTTTCCCAAATGGGGTCACTTTTGGGGGATTACCACTCTTTTGGCACTGCAAGCGCCCTTCAAACCTGACATGGTGCCTAAAATATATTGTAATAAAAATAAGGCCACGAAATCCACTAGGCGCTCCTTTGCTTCTGAGACCGGTGCTTTAGTCCAGTAGCACGCTAGGGCCACATGTGGGATATTTCCTAAAACTGCAGAACCTGGGCAATAAATATTGAGTTGCATGTCTCTGGTAAAACTTTGTGTTATAAAAAAATTGGATTCAAATTTAATTTCTGCAAAAAAATATAAAATTTGCTTTAATTCCTGTGAAACGTCTAAAGGGTTAAGACATTTTATAAATGCTGTTTTGAATACTTTGAGGGGTGAAGTTCTTAAAATGGGGTGACTTATTGGGGGTTTCTAATATATAAGGCCATCAAAGCCACTTCACAACTGAACTGGCCAAGGTAAAAATAGCCTTTTGAAATTTTCTTGGAAATATGAGAAATTGCTGCTAAAGTTCAAAGCCTTGTAACGTCCTAGAAAAATAAAAGGATGTTCAAAAAATGATGCAAATCTAAAGTAGACATATGGGGGATGTTAGTTAGCAACAATTTTGTGTGTTATAACTGCCTGTCTTACAAGCAGATACATTTAAGTTGAGAAAAATGCAAATTTTTGCAATTTTTCGCTAAATTGTGGTGTTTTTCACAATTAAATACTGAACATATCGAGCAAATATTGCCAGTAGCATAAAATTCAATGTGCCACGAGAAAACAATCTCAGAATTACTTGGATAGGTAAAAGCATTCCGATGTTATTACCACATAAAGTGAAACATGTCAGATTTGCAAAATGAGGCTCTGTCAGGAAGGCCAAAAGTGGCTAAAGAGGGAAGGGGTTAATAGAACTTAAATGTTTAGAGATTCTTCTTCTAAACTGTTGGATGGTTTTACATAGTTACATATTTAATACAGTTGAAAAAAGACACGTCCATCAAGTTTAACCAAGAGATGGGAAAAGGGAAGGTAAAAATTTCTACTTATATTTTTTTGTTCCAGGAAATTATCTAAGCCTTTTTTAAAGCCATCTACTGTCCCTGCTGTGACCAGCTCCTGCGTTAGGGTATGTGCACACGCAGAGTCAAAAACATCTCAAAATACGGAGCTATTTTCAAGGGAAAACAGCCCCTGATTTTCAGACTTTTTTGAGCAACTCGGGTTTTTTTGCAGCGTTTTTCGCAGCGTTTTTTTATGGCTGTTTTTGGAGCTGTTTTTATTGGCGTCTATGAGAAAACGGCTCCAAAAACGTCCCAAGAAGTGTCCTGCACTTCTTTTGACGAGATTTTTTAATTTTCTAGGCGTCTTTTGCCAGCGATGCGTAAAATGACAGGTCGTCGGCACAGTACATCGGCAAACCCATTGAAATGAATGGGCAGATCCTTGCCGACGTATTGGAGCCATTTTTTCAGACGTAATTCGAGGCATAAAACGCCTACATTACGTCTGAAAATAGGTCGTGTGAACCCAGCCAAAAACTATTCCATCGATTCACAGTTCTCACAGTAAAGAAGGCTTGTCGCCTCTGCAGATTGAACCTTTTTTTTCTCTCCAGACTTGTTTTTTTTAGGGTATTTTACATGGAACAGGATTTCACCATATTTTTTGTATGTGGCATTCATATATTTATATAAATTAATCATGTCCCCCCTTAGTCGTCTTTTTTCAAGGCTAAATAGGTTTAACTCTTTTAATCTTTACTCATAACTTAGATTCTCCATGCCCCTTATTAGCTTCGTTGCTCTTCTTTGTATTTTTTCCAACTCCAGGGCATCCTTTCTATGAACTGGAGCCCAGAACTGAACTGCATATTCTAGATGAGGTCTCACTAATGCTTTATAAAGTGGTAATATTATATCCCTGTCCCGTGAGTCCATGCCTCTTTTAATACACGACAATATCTTGCAGGCCTTTGAAGCAGCTGATTGACATTGCATGCTGTTATTTAGTTTCTGATTTACAAGTACACCCAGATCCTTCTCAACATGTGGCTTCCCCAGCGTAGCTCCCCCTAGGACATATGATGCATGCAGGTTGTTGGTACCCAGATGCATAACTTTACATTAAACTTCATTTGCCAAGTGGACGCCCAAACACTTAGTTTGTTTAAATCCGATTGCAATTCACGAACATCTTCCATAGCCTGAACATTACTACATAGCTTGGTGTCATCTGCAAAAATATAAATAGTTCTATTTATCCCATCCTCTATATCATTAATAAATAAGTTGAATAATAGTGGTCCCAGCACGGAACCCTGGGGTACGCCACTTATAACCGGGGACCATTCAGAGTAGGAATCATTGACCACAACTCTCTGAATACGGTCCTTGAGCCTATTCTCAATCCAATTACAAACTATACTTTCTAAACCTACAGTCCTTAATTTACCCATTAGACATCTATGAGGGACAGTGTCAAATGCCTTTGCAAAGTCCAAACACTATATCCACAGCGGCCCCTCTGTCTAGGCTTCTGCTCACCTCTTCATAAAAACAAATCTGGTTAGTGTGACAACTTCTGTCCTTAGTAAAACCATGCTGGCTGTCTCTTTATAATACTATTTTTTGTCACATAATCCTGTATATAGTCCCTCAATAGCCCCTCAAACATTTTCCCCACGATGGATGTTAAGCTTACTGGTCTATAATTACCCGGGGAAGACCTACAGTAGGAATCTCTAAATATTATGAAGAGGAGGACAGAAATAACTGAACTAAGCTCCTTAAGAACTCTAGGGTGTAACTCTTCTGTATATCAACATATATATTTACAGCACTGGCACCAGCTACATCAGCTACTCTTTCTTCTGTTGTATATACAGAGCTAAAGAACCAATTTAGTAACGCTGCCTTCTCTTGATCCCCTGTTACCAACTCTCCATTACCACTATCTAGGGGTCCTACATGTTCAGACCTTGGCTTTTTTGCATTTATATACTTGAAGAATTTTTTGGGATTTGTTTTACTATCCTTTGCCACCTGTCTTTCATTTTGTATTTTTGCTGATTTTATTAAATTTTTACAGATTTTATTAAAGGACGGGTTTCGCGAAATGTTTTATTTTTATATAAATTGGATTTTAGTGTGTTATTAAAATAAATTTTATTTTGTTTGTGTGTTTGTTTTTTACTTTTTTCATTTTTCTAACTTTTACTTCACTATGGGGGCTGCCATTTTTTTCATCTCTGTATGTGTCGATTAACGACACATACAGAGATGGAATACGGCAGCTACAATGCATAGGAGTCAATGAACGGCTCCCGTCCATTGTATCTGCTCTCTGGCTCTGTACTGCGCAGACGCAGGTCTGAGTCACACAGCAGAGCAGCTGTTTGCAGGGAGATAGCACACGCCATCATGAAGACCAGCTGCACTGCAGGTAAAGTGTGTGTCTCTGTCTGTCCCTCTTCTCTCACAGACCGCCGCTCTCGTGACCCCCGATGGCCCCCCGGACGGGCCCCCCCCGACGGGCCCCCCCACCCGAGGGGTCCCCTGTAGTCGTGCAGGAGACTCGGTATAAAAAACACATGATGTAACTGTCCTGGGAAAGCTGGGTGATAAACAATATGCCCGCTGTTAGTGTGGTACCCAGCTTTCCCAGACCCCTGAACAATAAATCTCTCTAGTTGCGCTGAGACTGAGAGGTTCATTAGTCACATCCCCAAACAGTCTCAGCACAACTGGAGAGATTTACCGTTCAGGGGTCTGGGAAAGCTGGGTGACCACCATTACCCCTCCTACTGGAGTGTGAGAGGTTCATTAGTTACATCCCCAAACACTCCAGTAGGAGGGGTAATGGTGGTCACCCAGCTTTCCCTAAAGCAGATATAACCAGGAAAAGGCTGGATGGACGGGCTGAGGTTGCACAGGGTTTTTTGTGATCCCCCTCTGTCATGTGATTGGACCTAAGTTACCAGTTCTGATGCAGACGGGGTTCATGTGACTATAAATCTATCCATAACAAGAGACAGTGCACTCAGGACAAGCCCTGCCCTCATGCCGTAGTTGTGTGGTTCTGTCTGCAGTGATGGCGGTGGGTGGCTCTGACACCCGCCTCCCCCGTCGGGTCATCTCAGTTCAGAAGGGGTGTCCGGATTGGAGACACAGCGCCGCACCTGTCCTCAGGTCGTGTCTGGTATTGCAGTTCACCTCCATTGAAGTGAATAGGCCAGAGCTGTAATACCACACACGACCTCAGGACAGGTGCGGCGCCATGTTTTCCTGGAAGACCCCTTTAAGACTTTTCCCGTGTGTGTGTGTGTGTGGCAGAGCGGAGTGTGCACGGGCGCCGCTGATACTTGTTTTGAAGAATCAGCGGCGAGCACCCCCCCCCACACACACATACAAATCCCCCCCAAACACGCAAAATCAAGTGTAATCAAGCGTTTTTCTTATGTGTTTTTTTGCACGTAAAATGTGCAAAAAGAACTGTGTCAAATACACGCCGTGTGAACCGGTCAACTGAAAAGTCATTCACTTCACTTTCATCAATCTAAGGGTATGTTCACACACAATGTTTTCAGCTGAAAATCGGAAGCAGAACGCCTACAAGCATCTGCCCATTGGTTTCAATGGGAATTACGGCGTTCTGTTCTGTTGCGTTTTTTACGTGGTCATTTTCCAAAACCGGCACGTAAAAAGACGCCCACCAAAATGAAGTGCACATCACTTCTTGGGACGTTTTTGGAGCCTTTTTTCATTGATTTTATAGCAGAACAGCCCCAAAAACGGCCGTTAAAAAACGCGAGTTTGATTAACCGGTTAAGGACTAGGCTGATTTACAGCTAAATGACCAGAGCAAATTTCACAATTTTGATATGCACTTCTTTAGATGACTATAACTCTGCAGGTGAATAAAGTTCATCTTTGAATTTTACACTCTTTTTAAAGGACAGATAGGGCTTTGTTTTAGTGGCATTTGTCAGTATACATCATTTTTTTTTTTTCTCTAAAGTGGGCAAAATTGGAAAAAAATGCAAGAATTTAGCAATTGCGTCAGTTTATGCCTTCAAGGGGTTTATCATATTTTTAGCAAGTTCAGTTTTCTTCTGAAAGTTTCTTGAATAAGATGGAAAAAAATAAAATCAGCTTTTTTTTAGCAAATGCGTCAGTTTAGGCTAGTATTTTTCACACACGGTATAGACCACGGACAAAATTAATCTCCTTTCACATTCTTCCACTTCTCCCGTGAATGGGGATACTAAATATGTGTGCCTTACTCACGGTGCGGGCATGTGCCAGGGCTTGGCATAAAAGGAGGCTTTTTGGCCTTTTCGGTCCAGGAATTCTGCATTTGATTTTAGAGCCGCATACTGTTTTCTGGGGGGCGTAATGCTGCTGAAACATTGGAAATACCCCATAAATGACTTCATTCACACAAGTAGACCCCACAAGGTTTCCTTCAAGGGGTTTATCATATTTTTAGACAGTCCAGTTTTCTTCTGAAAGTTTCTTGAATAAGATGGAACAAAATAAAATTAGCAATTTTTTAGCAAATACGTCAGTTTATACCAGCATTTTTCACACACAGTATAGACCACGGACAAAATTCATCTCCTTTCACATTCTGCCACTTCTCCTGTGCATGGGGATACCAAATATGTGGGCCTTATTTATCACATAGAGATGTAGGAGGGCGGACGATAGAAGAAGCTTATTTCACAAATCGCCTTTTTTTCAAAGCTGGTTTTACAAAACTCAACAGAGTTTCTATAACACTTCCAAAATATCTGCTCTTAAAGCAGAGATCCCAAAATATTCATCTAGGGGTGTAATGGGAATTTATTTTTTGGGGTTTTCTAAAATAAGAAATTGCAGGTTTATGCAAATGGTGCTCTCCAGCAGATGAACTTTAGAAAACATGCAAACATGACATCCACCCCCCACCCATTCCCTCCCTCACCCTTGGAGTAAAATCAGGGGAAAAATAAAAATGTAATGTAGGGCAAATATATTTTCAACTAATTAACTAAAATCTAATAATTCAGAACAGTGTGGTATTTTTTAAAACATGGCTCAATGCACAGGCCTGGTTGTGAGGGACATGATGGACAGAAATATCGGGAATCTTTGCGGTGCCCGTCTTTTCTGCAGATGCGGCACCTTTTCTGGGGGTTGCTTCTGGTTGGTGTTGGGGGAATCCGACTGATGAAGTGTCTTTCAGTCAGTCGCGTGACATCCTCAGACTGGGGGCATTTTCTGGTGTCCTGAACATCAAAAATGAGGCCTTCAATAATTTTCTCCTGGAAATCCAGGTATGTGTCTCTGCCTCTGTTTTTTTTTGTAGAGCACAAATGAATTGGCCACTTTTTTGTACCAGGTTTTTGTTTTTCGCTTCACTAAATAGGGCTGTAAAACCTGGTCACTTAAATCCACCCCCCCCCCATGTACTTATTATATCCGGACACGCTCACTGGTTTGTGCTTGTCCGATGTTGCCCCCCTTTCCCTCACTGCCATTGTTCCGGCGGTATGAATCGTGCTTTGCACATACACATCTTTGCGATCCCTGAACTTGACCGTCAGCAATTCCTCAGATGCATAAGCACAGGAATCCCCTTTTACCATGCGCTTCCCCACTAATTGCTGTGGAAAACCAATTCGGTTTTTGCGCATGGTACCACATGCCCCAGTCCTTGCAGCATGCAAATGCCTAAACAGGGGCACACTGGAATCAAAATTATCACAGTACAGGTGGTACCCCTGGTGAAGCAGAGGCTGCATTATCTCCCACACGATCTTACTGCTGGTGGAAAGATCAGGGGGGCATCCAGGAACATTTATTGAGCGGTCCCGCCCTTCATAAATTCTGAAGGCGGTGGTATATCCTGACCCGCTTTCGCACCGTTTATAAAGCTTAACGCCATATCTTGCCCTTTTGGAAGGTAGATATTGGCGAAAGCTAAGTCTTCCATGGAAGTTGAGGAGGGATTCGTCCACACTTACATTCTGCTCAGGGGTGTAGAGTTGCAGGAATAAATTATTGAGGGAATTTATCAGTGGTCTTAATTTGAACAACCGATCCCGGTTTGCATCGGTACTTGGGGGGGGCCTGTGCGTTGTCGTTGAAGTGGAGGAACCTCATTATTGTCTCATAACGAGACCTGGGCATTACTGCAGAATATACTGGGGTGCTTGGGCGGGTCTTGTTGACCAGTAAGACCTAATGGAGGGCTTTTTGACAATACCCATATCTAGGGTGAGCCCCAATTTTTTTTTTAATTCCTGCAAATTGGTGGGCGTCAAATCTCTGGCATGGGTGGATGAAGGTTTCTGCCTTATATATTGAGCCGCATATAAATTAGTTTTGTGGACAATCAGATTTAGGATGTCGTCACTTATAAATAAATGGAAGTAATCCATTTGGACAAAATTTGTATTGTCCACGGTTATGCCAGGAGTGGCAGTAAATCCATGGATTCTAGGCCCAAAAGATGGGGCAGGTGCCCATACAAGAGCCTGGACTGGAGGGACCAGGCTGTCCCGTGCTACAGCGCTACTTGGCCCTGCGCTTTCATGTTCTGCAGTTTCAACTGCATCAGGGACAATGTCCCCTGAAGATGAACCTGAAGTGACGCTGTCATCATCACTGCCCAAAACAGGTTCCATCTCTGACGCCATCTCTGCGGTCTCCGACTCAGACCACAGCATGGCGTATGCCTCCTCGGCGCTAAACAACTTCCTCGCCATAACGTCACTAACACTAACGAATTTTTTTTTTTTTCTAAACACACAAACTAACTGGTATATATATCTACACTACCGCTAACAAAAAAATAAACCGCTATTGCTATATATATTATATATATGTGGATATATATATAATTATATACTCCCTACCTGCCGATTCTAATAGAATAAAAGAAAGAAAGGTAGATAGAAAAAAAGATAGATGGATAGATTGTATGGATAGATAGAAATCTATCTATACAGAGAATGTTTTATAGAGTGTAACTGTATTTTTTTTGTAACTGTAACTGTAATCTTCTGGCAGCAATTCTCCCGAGTCTCTTCTTCTCCTCACACTGAAACAATGTTTGAGGAGAAGAAAAGAGGCAGGAGATTTGCTGCCAGAAAAGTCAAAATAAAACAAATGTGGTCGCTGTGATAGGTTTTCACAGCGACCACATGTTCAGGGACCATCAGATTGGTCCCTGATACTCTGCCCAGTGCCCAGAGGCCCAGAGGGCACTTTATTCTGCGGGTCGATATGGGTCGATACGATTACGGCGATACCATATGTAAAAAAGAAAAAAGTTATGGCTCTCAGAATATGGTGACACAAAAGAAATAATTTTATAGAAAAGTGATTTTATTGTTTGCGCAATAAAATCACTTTTCTATAAAATGATTAATTTTTTGTCACTATATTCTGAGAGCCATAACTCTTTTTCTTTTTCAGTCAAAAAAGCTGTGTAAGGGCTTGTTTTTTGCGGGATGGGGTGTAGTTTTTATTGGTACTATTACTATGGTAATATTGGTACTATTTTGGGGTACATACGACTTTTTGATGACTTTTTATTCTATATTTTGGGAGGGGTGATGTCCAAAAAAAATTGTGATTCTGGCATTGTTTTTTAATTAATTTTTTTTGCAGTGTTCACCGTGCTGGGAAAAATATTACAGTTTTATCGTTTTGGTCGTTATGAACTCAGTGATAAAAAAAGTAGTAACATATTTGTTAACGATTTCATTTGTTTTTTTTATATAATAAAAAACTTATAGGAAAAAAAGCATTTTTTGTTTTTGTAACTTATAACTTGTTTTTACATTTTTATAAAACATTTTTATTTATTTATTTTTTTACTTTTCACTTTTTTTACTTGAAGACCTGCAGCATTGATAGCTGCTGTAATACATTACACTACCTAGGTAGTGTAACCTATTATAAACGGTCAGTGTGACGCTGAGAGTCACACTGACAGGAAAGGCTGGTCCTCATAGGATTCCCCGCATGGTAGACCCAGAGGCCGTTGTATGGCCTCCGGTTTTGCCATGCAATCGATGGCAGCACCCACAATCGGTCCCCGGGAAAGTTTATTGTAGCAACACAAACTTTCCAGTTTGTTGCTACAACTAACTTTCCCTGCTACAACAAACTTTCCCTGCGATCGCATGATCGGGACCAGAGGCACGGGTTAACAGCACGATCCGGGTGTCACCGCTAATTTGAGACACCCGGATCACGCTTTTAACACCCACTGTGAATTCACGTCGGCGCTGCACATAGCCCTGCAAGCGCCGACGTGAATTTACAGTGGGCGATCGGGAAGCAGTTAATAATGGTCATCATATTCTCTGTAGCCGAACCGATCGGTTCGGCTTTCAGAGAACAGGTTGCTGGGGAGCCGGGGACACTGACACCACCGGCGTCAGAGCGCTCTCCCCAGTACTATGCCGGCAGAAGCAGAGGTCTGCAGATTCATGTAATGACTGCATGGGGTATATGCGGATAGGACGTGAATCTACAGATTGTCGGCATTATAGGGTTAAAGTATACATGAAAACATTATGTTGTGGTCACTATTACCTAGGTGACCTCCAACCTGTACTTAGGCCTAGTTAACATCTAGCATAAAATTGCTTTTGTGTGTGTTCAGTTTTTTTTACTGCAGCGAGGAAAAACATGTCCAAATGTTATATGTAAGTAGATAAGAATATATATATATATATATATATATATATATATATATATATATATATATATTTATATTACACACAAGCAGAGATAAGCAGCACTCAATGTCAAAATCCAAAGTGGTAGTGGTTACAAGTGGGTAATCCTGATCCAAGGATTATAGATAATAGAAGAAATCCCACAGCACTCCAATGTAGCAAAAAGATTTGATTTATTCAGTCAACACACAGCTGCAAGGTTTCCGTCCTACTATGGGAACTCTTTCAAGCTTATCTACAATTCTTGGATTGGGATTACTCGCTTGCACCCGCTACCATTTTGGATTTTCCTTCTCCTCAGGGTTCCCGGCAGTCACTGACTCTCGGAGACCCGACACTCAGCTGCCCGATCGCACGGGCAGGGAGCTAAAACCTGCGCCATAAAAAGTCTATGGCGTGGGTTTTAAGGACCCTGACCGCCGGACGTATATACACAGCTGACGGTCGGGAACCGATTAAGGCTGGGTTCACACGAGCACATTAACGTCCGTAATGGACGGACGTATTTCGGCCGGAAGTCCCGGACCGAACTCAGTGCAGGGAGCCGGGCTCCTAGCATCATAGTTATGTACGATGCTAGGAGCCCCTGCCTCTCCGTGGAACTACTGTACCGTACTGAAGACATGATTACAGTACGGGACAGTTGTCCTGCAGAGAGGCAGGGACTCCTAGCATCGTACATAACTACGCTTTTGCTGTAATTTTAGAAAAAATAAAATCCTGTGGTTTTGCTGCAATTAGGCATATTGCTGCACAAACACGACTTGCAAATGTACACTAAGGCTCAATGCACACATTGCGGAATTGGATGGAAAATCCACATCACATCAAAACCACTGGTAAACGCAGGTAATTCCACAAGTAAAATCTTAATAGTGCATTTTCTTTATGCGTTTTTAGGTGTGGTTTTTACATTTTGCTATGGCAATAAGTGCCGTTTTCAGCTGCAGATTTTGATGCATTTTTTTAAATAAACTTTTCAGATACAATTCTGAGACGGAAACGCAAGATAAATTGACGAGTTGCGGATTTTGAAATATGCACTTCAGGTCAATTTAAGCGCAGAAAAGTTTTGCAACATGTAGATGAGATTACTTGAAAGTTCATTTACTTTGCTGGTATTATGCTGTGGGTTTGCCACAATGTTTGTGAAAAAACAAAGTTAAAATGCTGTGGATTTGCAAAATGTGTGATTTTTACCCTACACAGAAAGATTAGGCTCTATATCTGTTGCACTGTCTGTTACTCTTAGACTCAGGGGCATAGCTAAAGGCTCATGGGCCCTGGTGCAAGAATTCAGCTTGGGCCCCCTACCCCTTCCCAACATCACCAGACCCCTGCGCATGCCTATGCCCAGCCACCTTGCCCGACAGACCCCAAGAATGCCTCCACAGTATAATGCTCCCCATAGCTGACCTCACAGTATAATGCCTCCATATATGCCCCACACAGTATAATGCACCCCATAGCTGTCTCCACAGTAAAGTATAATGCCCCCATACAGTATAATGCCCAATAGCTGTCCCATACACCATAATTCCCCCATACAGCATAATGCCCTCCATAGCTGCCACATATAGTGTAATGCTCCATACAGTATAATGCCCTCCATAGCTGCCACATACAGTATAACACCCCCCATACAGTATTATGCCCACCATAGCTGTCCCATTCAGTATAATGCCCTCCATAGCTGTCACATACAGTATAATGCCACACACAGTATAAGCCCCCCCCATAGCTGCCACATACAATATAATGCCCCCCTCAGCTGTCCTATACAGTATAATGCCCTCTCAGCAGCTACCATACGAGCCCCCCTCCCATACCCAGTATAATGCTCACGGCACAGTGAATTATGGAGCAAGGCTCCAGCATTGCACTGAACTGTATTTGCATCTTGAGGACGCAAATACAGTTTAAGCGCGGTCAGTACTGTGTGCATATGCGACCGTTGTGACCCCTATAGCTACGCCACTGCTTAGATTAGGGAAACAAGTAGAGTAAACCTGGAACAATAGTGACTGTCTTAGCGTATACTTACACAGTGAGGCAATATTTCTAAAAAGTTTGGCAGAACGCCGCAGTTTTGATGCAATTAAAACTGCAGTATGAGTGCAACATTTGAATAGGCCGTCAATAAATGTGTATATATATTTTTTTGGTCACTGTATTGCACTTTTTCAAACTTTTTTTTTTTTTTTTTGCTAGTCTGAATACCATTATGAATATACTGAATGTGACAGTAAAGGAACCAGATGGCGTGTGGCTGTCCCTCATATCCCAGGACTGTGCACAGGACTACCAGATCCAGTCAAAGGAACAGAATGCTGTAAGTTCATTGTGGCAATGACTCTTTAGTTGGTTGTTCTGGGATTTGGGGCGATTACTGAAAAATCTGTGATTTGTCATTGGCCTCTAATATAAGTCATTTCAAGGTTCTTCATGTTCCATTAACAGTGTGGAAGCAGTTGCAAGCATCATAGAGCTTTTTATTTTTATTTTTTTACATTACCTGGACATTTCTATATTTAATATTATTTTTAAATAGTTGATAAAGATAAAGTTAATTGAACAAAAATATAAGTAAATTGACTTATTGCATAACGCTGTTGAACCAGCTGAAAAATTTGCACCAAAGTCCATAATAAAATCTGCATGTAACACCCTACGTAAATCAGTGGGCAGGTGCTCACAGGCTTCGAAAATGTTTAAACTAGCAGATAGAAACAACGCGTTATACGCCAAACTAACATCACAATTAGGCCTTATTTACATTAACGTATTTCACGTCTGTGTGCTGTCCGTTTAAATAAATGGCTGCACACTGACCCACTGTCGCGAATGTTTCGTGGACCTTCTGGGCCGTACCATCTTGGCGGTATGGCAGCTGGCCAACAGGACGCAGGTCAAAGTCTATAGTTCGTATAGGGTACCTGTGGCAGCTCAGACAGTAGCGAGGCAGGCTAGGCAGGAACTTGGCAGCAGGTGGACGTCCGGTGTAGAGAGGCAGATCAGGCGTGGAATATAGCACAGCACGGCTACAGCAAGCACGACACTAGATTAAGGATACAGGAACAGGAAACACTGGGAGCAGGAAATACTAGGGGGCCATTTGCAAGACAGACTAGGGATACAACAACAAAGCCCAGGCATAGAACTAGGGGGCTGGACCCCTCTTATAGTCCAGAGTACTCACAGGTCAAAGGTCAGGAACGAGGTCCGGTGCGCGCGCTGCCCCTTTAAGAGCGGTCTACGGGATTCGGCATTGGTGAGTAGACGCGAGCGCCGGCTTCTCCTGAGAAGGAGGCTGGGGCCAGCGCTTGCCAACTCGTGGCTGCGGCTGTCAGGGGAGGAACGGAGCTGACAGCCCGCAGCCACGGACATGACACCCATGAAATGTAATGGGTCTATTCACACATCCGTGTTTTTTTTCACTGAGCATGTGTTTGTAACATGAAACTCACAGCACGCCCCATTCTGGTTCGTTTTTCACGCATCATTTGCTAAAGAAATGCAGAGAGAAAAAAAAAAAGTAAAACTAGGAAGTGCTTGCAGAGGAGAAGCATTGTCGAGAAACAGGGATGCCACACGGAGAGCACACTGACGCAACACAGACCGTCAACTGCATTAAAAACGGCCTGTTTTTTGCAGATGCAAATTTGGACGAGCAAAGCACTCGTGTGAATAAGGCCTTGGGACTTAGAGATTTATGCATCTTAACATTTTCTTTCTGATGTCCCATTAGTGTCCTGAAGGAGTTAGTCATCTGAAAAACCTTTACTCCATTCCAGGTCTGTTACATTTGTTTCCTATACAGCCTGCTTATTTTGTATTGTTTACAATGTACACACACTCCAGTCCTTCACACACCACAGGAGTAACATAAAACCCTCGCAGATACTTAAATATATAAAAATACTTTACTCATAACATAGAAGTGACAGAGCAATATACATTACATCAAGATGCAATACATTACATAGACAACAAAACCACATACAGCCGCCTCCTTTTCCTACCTTCCCTGGGTATTTTGTGTGTGTGTGTGTGTGTGTGTGTGTATATATGTATGTGTATATATATATATATATATATATATATATATATATACATATATAAATCAAGGGTAGGAGCAGCACTGTGATTCCTTTGCCTGTTAAGGCTGGTGCTCAGCTTTCAAACAAGGAGTGACCTCTCCCTGCACAAACATGTATCCAAAAAAGAGAGAAAGAAGCAGCACTCAAAAAAACTCTGCTTTATTCATCCAGCATCCGCTGCAACGTTTCACCTTCTCTATGAAGGCTTTTTCATAGAGAAGGTGAAACGTTGCAGTGGATGCTGGATGAATAAACCAGAGTTTTTTTGAGTGCTGCTTCTTTCTCTCTCTCTTTTTTGTATGTATATATATATATATATATATATATATATATATATATACACAGTCCAGCAATAGATGAACACAGCACTCCACAGTAACAAGAAATCAGGCCATGTGCTCGTCACCAGGAGATGAATCAGTTCCCCCTTTTATTTTGAAAAATAGAAGAAAGGGTAGAAAACAGTGACGGCACCAGGACTTCAAGGCAGATGAAGGCAAAATGGATTTATTCACCTCAAAAACAGCAGCGACGTTACGGTTCAACAGGAACTTGAGAAAGGTTCCTGTTGAACCGAAACGTCGCTGCTGTTTTTGAGGTGAATAAATCCACTTTGCCTTCATCTGCCTTGAAGTCCTGGTGCCGTCACTGTTTTCTACGCTTTCTTATATATATATATATATATATATATATATATATATATATATATATATATATAAAAAAATACATACTCCTATCTCCTGGAACTACAATTATGACCAGAGCTACATCCAGCACCTGACCATTTAGTACATGTACATATAGAGACTCATGCATAAATAGCATATATATATATATATATATATATATATATATATATTGTAATGACGGGGGGTAGGGAAACGGACAAGTGAGCCCTAGTCTACCCGCCACTCTGTCCCTGCCTACTTGCAACCACCCGCCCTAGGCGACGGGGTACAACTGGGCGGCGGTCCCTGCGCTCAGTAAGTGCACGACAAACATACAAGGGAATACAAGCAAGGGAAAGGGGCAGTTGCCCACGGCAACACCGTGAGCAACCAGAGTGGTGAACGAGCCGAGTCAAGCCAGGAGTGTGCGAGGTACCAAACGAAGAGCAGAAGAGTAGTCAGTAAGCCAGGGTCTGTATGGAGCAGGATCAAAATAGAAGGAGCTGTAGCTGGGCCAGGAAACCACACGAAAAGAATCACAAGCACCGAGGGACAGGAAGGGCAGGCTTAAATAGACCGAGGGCGGGAGCTAGCTGAGTCTGGCCAGGTTGCGGTAGGCTCTCCCACTCCTAAGCCTGCCAGCCTGAGTGGTGGAAGCTGGAGTCAGTCTCAGGGATGTAGATTCAGGTGCTGACTGATTAATTATGGGAGTTAACCCCGAAGCTGTGCCTGGCAGATCCTTTACACATATATATATATATATATATATATATATATATATATATATATATATATATATATATATACTACTCCTCTATAATCCACATAAGAGATTTCTTATGTAGTGGTGTTTTATTTATATTTATATGCATGCACACGTATAATATAAAATTAGCCTGTTCCTAATGTAAGTGCTGTTTATCCAGTGGTGGCAGGAAAAGCGAGAGAACCCGGAGCTTCACATGGCCTAAATGTTCCTATCGCTGAGTCGATTCCGTCCCATACATTGACTTCTCCCTAAGACCACCCGTATACCTTCCAATGTGCATCTGTACAGTGTGGGTAAAAGGTACTTTTACACGGCCCGACCTGGGCCATGTAAACGAGCGCCGATCAACGAGTCTGCTAGTTGATCGGTGCTAGTTTGCTCCTTTTACAAGGAGCTATGTATGGGGACGAGGGCTCGTTACTCAGATCGCCTGTCCCCATACATTTCTGTGAAAGTGATTTAAAATGTTTATTGATGCCATTTTAACCCCTTAAGGACGCAGCCTAGTTTGGGCCTTAAGGCTCAGAGCCCATTTTTCAAATCTGACATATTTAACTTTATGTGGTAATAACGTCGGAATGCTTAAACCTATCCAAGCGATTCTGAGATTGTTTTCTCGTGACACATTGGGCTTTATGTTATTGGTAAAATTTGGACGATATATTCAGTGTTTATTGGTGAAAAATTGCAAAATTTAGAGAAGATTTATAAAAAATTGCATTTTTATGAATTTAAATGCATCTGCTTGTAAAACAGATGGTTATATCACCCAAACTAGTTACTAGTTCACATTTTCCATATGTGTACTTTACATTGGCATCATTTTTTGAACATTCTTTTATTTTTCTTGGTCGTTACAAGGCTTAGAACATAAACAGCAATTTCTCATATTTTTAAGAAAATTTCAAAAGCCTATTTGTTAAAGTACCTGTTCGGTTCCGAAGTAGCTTTGAGGGGTCTATGTATTAGAAACTCCCATAAAACACCCCATTTTGAAAACTAGACCGCTCAAAGTATTCAAAACTGCATTTAGAAAGTTTATTTAACCCGTTAGGAATTTCACAGGAATTAAAGTAAAGTAGAGGTGAAATTTTCAAATTTCTTTTTTTTGCTGAATTTCAATTGTATTAATTTTTTTTCTGTAACACAGAAGGTTTTACCAGAGAAACACTACTAAATATGTATTGTCCAGATTCTGCAGTTTTTAGAAATGTCCCACATGTGTCTCTAGTGCGCTCGTGGACTAAAACACAAGCCCCAGAAGCAAAGAAAGACCTAGTACATTTTGAGGCCTCTTTTTTTATTAGAATATATTTTAGGCAGCATGTCAGGTTTGAAGAGGTGTTGAGGTGCCAAAACAATAGGAATCCTCCAAAGGTGACCCCATTTCGGAAACTACACCCCTTAAGTAATTAATTTATTGTTGTTGTTACCATTTTGACCCCACAGTTTTTACACAGCACGTATTTGAATTGGGCTGTAAAATTGAAAAATGACGTTTTTTCCAATAAGATGTCATTTGTCATCAAAATTTCTTATTTTCACAGGGAACAAAATACCCCATTTTGTTGCGCAATGTCTTCTGAGTGCAGCAATACCCTATTTGTGGCGATAAACTGCCGTTTTGGCCCATGGGAAGCCTCAGAAGGGAAGGAGCGCTGTGTGTTCTTTGGAGTGCAGATTTTGCTGGATTGGTTTTCGGGTGCCATGTCGCATTTGCAGAGCCCCAGAGGAATCAATGCAATGGAAACCCACCAGAAGTGACCCCATTTTGGAAACTACACCCCTCAAGGAATTCATTTATGGGTTATATGACCATTTAGACCCTATAGTTTCTTCTCAGAACTTATTTGAATTTGGCTGGGAATTAAAACAAAATATTTTTTTTCCGTATTATGTAGTTTTGGCTGAAAATTTCTTATTTTCACAGGGAACAAAATACCCCATTTTGTTGCTCAATTTGTCCTGAGTGTGGCAATACCCCATCTGGGTGATAAACTGCCGTTTGTGCCCATGGGAGGGCTCAGAAGGAAAGGACCACCAGTTGGCCTACTGGGGATTTTCTGGTGCGAAGTCATGTATGAAGAAGCTTGTAAAACAGATAGTAATACCACACAAAATAGTCACTAGTTAACATTACTCATATGTCTAGTTTGCTTGTATAGTTTTTTGAACGTCCTTTTATTTTTCTGGGATGTTACAAGTTTTAGAACTTTAGCAGCAATTTCTCACATTTTCAAGAAAATTTCAAAAGGCTATTTTTACAGGTACCAGTATAGTTCTATATTGGCTTTGAGAGCCTTCTATATTAGAATCCCCCAATAAATCACCAGATTTTAAATACTGCACCCCTCAAAGTATTCAAAACAGCATTCAGAATGTTTCTTAACCCTTTAGGCGTTTAACAGGAAATAAAGCAATATAGAGGGGAAATTTACAAATTTCATTTTTTTTTGCCGAAGTTCATTTGTAATAAAAAAAAATCTGTAACACAGAAGGTTTACCAGAGAAACGCAATCAATAGTTATTGCCCAGAATCTGCAGTTTTTAGAAATAACCCACTTGTGGCTTTAGTATCTCAATGGACCGAAACACCGGCCTCAGAAGCAAAAGAGCACCTACAGGATTTTGAGGCCTGCTTTTTTTTAGATTATATTTTAGGCACCATGTCAGGTTTGAAGAGGTTTTGTGGTGCCAAAACAGTGGAGACCCCCCAAAAGTGACCCCATTTTAAAAACTACACACCTCAAGAAATTTATCTAGTGGTATAGTTAGCATTTTGACCCCACAGGTATTTTGGTATATTTATTTGAGTTGGTCTGTGAAAATGAAAATCTACTTTTTTTTTCTGAAAAACATAGAAATGTGTAATATTTACAAGGAATAAAGAAGAAAATGCACACCAACATTTGTAAAGCATCTTTTCCCAATTACGGAAATACCCCATGTGTGGTCATAAACTGCTTCTTCGACCCACAGCAAGGCTCAGAAGGGAAGGAGCGCCATTTGGATTTTGGAGCGCAGATTTTGCTGGATTGGTTTTGAGTGCCATGTCGCTTTTGAAATGCACTGGAGGGACCAAAACAGTGGAAACCCCCCAAAAGTGACCCCATTTGGGAAACTACACCCCTCAAGGAATTTTTCTAGGGGTATAGTTAGCATTTTGACCCCACAGGTTTTTTGGAGAACTTAGTGAATTAGGCTGTGAAAATGAATATCAACATTTTTTTACACTAAAAAGATGATGTTTTTTTTCATTTTCACAAGGAGAAAAAGCCGCCCAACATTTGTAACGCAATCTCTCCCGAGTATGGAAATATCTCACATGTGGTCATAAATGTTTTTTTTTTATTAGAAATTAATTAACCTTTGCAGGACTGGTCCTTTTTTGCTTTTCTATTTTAGTTTTTCACTCACCGCCTTCCAAATGCCATAACTTTTTTATTTTTCCACCAATAGAGAGGTGTGAGGGCTTATTTTTTGCGGGAAGAGTTGTAGTTTCTATTGACACAATTTAAAGTACCATATAATGTACTGGGAAACGGAAAATACAATTCTTTGCGGGGTCAAATTGGAAAAAACTCAGATTTCTCCATTGTTTTTTGGGTTTTGTTTTTACCGCTTTCACCGTGCGGTAGAAACGACAACTTAATTTTATTCTGCCGGTCGCTACGATTATGGTGATTCCAAATCTATATAGTTTTTTTTAATATTTTACTACATTTACAAAGAAAAAACTATTTGTTAAAAAAAATATTGTTTTGTATCAACACGTTCTGAGAGCCATAACGTTTTCATTTTGTAGTCGATTGAGCAGTGTGAGGGCTTATTTTTGGCGAGATGAGCTGTAGTTTTTATTGGTACCATTTTTTTAGTACATAAAACATTTTGATCACTTTTTATGACATTTTATTTAGAGTTAAGGTGACCAAGAAACAGTGATTTTGGCGTTTTATATTCTTTATTTCTTACGGCGTTCATCATGCTATAAATGACAGTTTTACTTTATTCTGCGGTTCGGTACGATTACGGCGATAAAATATGTATATAGTTTTTTTATGTTTTGCAACGTTTGCACAATAAAATCACTTGTTTATAAAATTATTTATTTTCTGTGTCACCATATTCTGAGAGCCATAACTTTTTTTTATTTTTCAGTCAAAAAGCTGCGTAAGGGCTTGTTTTTTGCGGAACGGGTTGTAGTTTTTATTGGTACTATTTTGGGGTACATGCGACTTTTTGATCACTTTTTATTCTATATTTTTGGAGGGGTGGTGAGCAAAAATTCTGGCATTGTTTATTTTTTTGGGTCGTTACAAACGCGGTGATACCAAATATGTGTACTGTTTTTTAACTTTTTCTTTTTTTTCCTATAATAAAGGACTTACGGTAATATAGGAAAAAAACAACTTTTATTTTGACACTTTTGTAAAACAATTTTATTAACTTTTTTTTTTTTAACTTTTTACACTTTTTATTTTTTTTACCTGCAGTACTGATCACTGCTAGAATACATTACCCTAATGTATTCTAATGTAATGTATTGCAACTGTAAGTGTGATGTCACAGTCACTCTGACAGTAAGTCTATGAGGACCAGCCAGAGGCTGGTCCTCATAGGCTTCCATACATGGCAGACCCAGAGGCCGTTGTCTGGCCTCCGGATGCCATCACAACCATCAGCAACCCCCACAATTGCATGGGGGCTGACGGATGTGCTACAAACCCCCTATATGCGGCGATCGCAATCAATCGCCGCATTTAAAGGGTTAATTACTGAAATTAGCGGCAATGAGCCGCTGATCGGCAATAGGGGAATGTCAGCTGCCATGGACAGCTGACCACCCGGTTCCCGATGCACACTGTCACCAACAGTGTGCATCGGGAACAGCACAGTGACTTCGTGTCACTCTGACAGGAAGCCTATCCAGACCAGCCGGTCGCCATGCTAGCCATCGGCAAACCTCGCGATTTAATTGTGAATTCTGCTGATGTGCTAGAAACCCCTCCTTTTAACATAATCATTGAAAAATATGTGATGCACTAGCATGTGATATGAGCCATGTTTGTTGGCACTAGGAGGAAGGACTTTAATGTGATTTTGAAATATGCAAAACTCAGCAGAGTTTTTTTTTAAGAAAGTAGACCTCTCATGTACATATTTGATTTCCTTCGATCCCATTGTTTAACATTGGATGGGATATTGCAGAATATTGGAATATAATTTAACGTGCATGTGCAGTAATCGACCGACTGCCGTGGGCCGCATTTTCGGGCCGTGCTCCCATAAGAACGGCCCGTAAAATACGAAAAGTAGGACATGCGCTATAATTCCCGGCACGGTTCTACAGCACCGACACCTATCCGTAGCGATACGGAAAGGTGTCCGCGGCCAATAGAATAGATTTTGTTATGGTCGTGTGCATGGGGCCTTAGAAAGAGGCTGCACAAATTTGACTTACATTTAGACTAACCATATTATGTAAACGTGTTTATATGTTCATTGTGACTGTGGTTAATGAGGATGAGATTTGGTAAAAGCCATCACTGAATTTAAACTTTTTAAACCATCAAACCCCATAGACTCATTTGCTCTTAATTTTACTGAATGAGAATATTTTGTGCCATACTCCAATGCATGCTGTATTACAGAGCAATATTCCTAGGGCAGAATAAAGTGTTTCAAAACATGGAGTGCTTAAATGGAGTCTAGGTCAAAATTGATGTGTTCATGAGACTTCTGCTTGGGAGAATAATAATTTGAAGCCTTGGTCGAAACTAGAATTTAGGATGTTGGGCATGCTGGGAATTGTAGTTTAAGGCTGGGTTCACACAACCTATTTTCAGACGTAAACGAGGCGTTTTAAGCCTCGATTTACGTCTGAAAATACGGCTCAAATACGTCAGCAAACATCTGCCCATTCATTTGAATGGGTTTGCCGACGTACTGTGCCGACGACCTGTAATTTACGCGCTACAGTCAAACGACGACACGTAAAAAAGACGGCTCGTCAAAAGAAGTGCAGGACACTTCTTGAGACGTAATTTGAGCCGTTTTTCATTGATTCCAATGAAGAACAGCTCCAAATTACGGCCGTAATTGACACCTCGCAAAACGCGAGTACATGCAATTACGCCTGAAATTACAGAGCTGTTTTCTCCTGAAAACAGCTCCGTAATTTCAGATGTAATGGTCGTTATCGTGTGAACATACCCTAACAGCTGAACAGTCACAGATTGCAATTTATTAAAACATTTCTTTCTTTTAAAATGTTTAATAATTGTTGTTTTCTCCCTAGCCTTCTCCTGTGCTGCAGGGCAATACCTTGATATGGCAGTGCAAGAATGTACCCCTTGTGGAAAAGGAACATACTCCTTGGGGACAGGTGTTCATTTTGAGGAGTGGACAGAACTTCCACATGGTTTCAGCAGCTTTTCAAACTACATATATGGAACAGAATATGGGAACTGTAACATGTAAGTAGGAACATTGTGCTTCAGCAAATATGGATTTTTAAAATTTATGTAAACAAAAATTCCTGTTCACTTTTAGATGACAAAACAGAATTTTAGCAATGTTTTTAACTTGCATATGACTGAATTTAAATGCAAAAAAACAGGATTACATTCAGGCTAAATTCAGATTTTGCCAAACTGAAGTGACACAGTGACACATATTGCAATTCTTGCTAAGGCAAATCTGTCAGCTGAATATTCTGCCATGGGTAAGGTAAGGGGAGCATATTACAGGGACAGGTCCATTATCCTATTGGACAGAACATCATAAAATCGGAAGCGAGTGAAGCAATTTTTTTTATTTTTTTTCCACTAACTGTTTTGATTACGCTTTAATGCAAAGGAAACACAATAATGTTAACAAAAGAGGATGAAAATCACCTCGGAGTAGCAGATTTGCTTAATTAGTCAAGACTCAATACATCTGTCACGATATTTGAGGAGCCAGTTCAATTGTGTGAGAGTCTTCAACAAGATTTTCAGATACAGAATAACCTCATAATCCTGAGAAATAGTAGGAATGGGGTAGGGAAAGAGGAAATATATTGTGGATGTGCCGATACCCCAGCTAGGTGAGAACCCATTAACAAGAAAATAGGTGTCAGGTACTAGGTGTTAAAGGCCAAAACAGACTTTGATCTTTGTTGTAATATGTGTTGTAGAAGAGCAATACATTTCCCCTCACAACTTAAAGAATCATTACTCTTCTTTACATAGCACCGCTTACACCCATGCGGAATAGAAAAGAGTTTGTTCAGGAATATATTCAAATTAGGAGGGGAGAACTCTATTCAATACTGCAGAATTTCTTTATTGTGCATCTGCTGAAATGTAGAAGAGCAGTTTTTGGCAAGTCTAGGACAAATTTGTTTACCTGCATCCAAAAGGCGTGCATAGTTTAGCAGGAACCACAAATTGAAATATGGGTCCTCTCATGCAGACCTCTTACACAGACTTATGGTCAGGCCTTTCCAATTAGGAATCCCCTGTGAGCAGATATGCAAGTTCTGTGCATTATTTTGAATGCCATTTCCCAATATATGGCCGAGGGAAGATATCTAGCAGCTTCTACTAATGAGTACAAGATATTGTCCGTTGATATGACATCAAGGTGACATACCAAATATGTCACTCCTGTGTGCAAAGGGGAGTAATCCCGTAGTTTTGCGTAAGATTGTGTAATTTGAGGTTGTTTATTCCTTAATGGTTTAGTGGACATTAAAATAAGGAAAGGGTCATATTATTCCATGTCTGATAAATGTCATAACAGCATGAGAATAACTGTGTGTCAGGAGGAATTAGGCCCCACTATACAGTAGTGGAGCCTGATCTCATTGAATGGGTAAGGACATCCCTGAAAATCTGGATTCCTTATCAAACGTAAAAGTACTGTAGGGTGCATCTAGGATTTAGTCAGAATCTCTCTACCCTTCCATGTTGTCGAATGAGCGAGTTCTCTTTAAGATCTGTAGGAAGGCCAGGGGTAGGAAGGGGTGTGTGGGTGTGTAGCAGGCTAGTCAGAGAAAGGGTGCATGTAGCAGACCAACGGGGGAATACGGGGAAATTAAGACCTCCCTTAGTAAGCTGTTGCTGGAGAATAAATGAAGCCTCTGTAAATGATAATGACACCATATGAAACAATGGAATCGCTAAATCACAGTTTTAAGTAGGTTAAAGTGTTTCCAGGTCAAGAGCTGTGATTCTAGTTTTGCTACAAATGGACGTGTATTATGCTGATAGAGAACGGATGCCTGTCATTGTCTTCATACGCAGATGACGTTTCTCTCATGGGAGTTCAGGTAAGGTTAATCCAGATAAAAAGGACCTTCGTGCCTTCTGATAGCTATTACATCACTCCTATCCCAAACGCCTGCATAACTTTAGAATCCTGCTCCTGGCACAGAGATGGTCTGAAGGTCTGTTAAACAAAGCTGTGTAATCTAATTACAACTATGAAACTACTATATTTGCATTCAACAGTGTGTGGAGTCTCTGAAATATACTCCAATTCAGCTGCAGCTAATTCAGCTTCAGCATGTAGCCACAGCAGATTGAGCCCAGATCTAGGGGAAAAATAGGGCATGTATGATCATCCCTGTAATTAAGGCCTTAAAGCCATCCTATACCTTTAATGAAGGCTCACAGCCTCTGGAGTCTCCAAAAATCCAGGAAGCATTTCCAAATGCCTAATCTATATTGAAGAATTACCTGTGATCTGTGGAGTGACATAAAAAGTGTGATAGTGGAAAACTCTTGGAAATGGTAGGTTGAAGCAAAGTTGTCAGGGGAGATTAGCCCTCTACAGTATCCCCCCCCCCAGATGATCTACCTCGGGATAGAAAAGTAAATTAAAATCACCCAGGAGTAGATGAGGGGAAGGACCAAAACCATCTACGAACAACTTTAAGATCATTAATCATTTGGACATTTTCTGGAGGTTGGTTATAAATGCTAACAAAAATAAATTAAGTATATGTGACACAGTAATCTATCTGCCTCCACAATTCGCCTACCACAGTTGTAGTGGTATATTGAAGCGACATATAGACCAGCAGCAAGACCCCCTACGGGCTCTAACTTTAGTTACAAGTAAGCGTGTTTCTTGAAGGAGTTTCAAATGTGGGCTATAATTATTTACCAAAGCAGTCAAAATTTCTCATTAAAGTGGTTCTCTAAGTTGGGTAATCCCTAATTGTTAGAAATTTCCATTTGACAATAAGAAGATCACAAATTGTCCTCCTAACCCCCAGTGATCCTTTCATACAGTATTTGGTGCTTAGAAATTACACTAATTGTGTGTGAGAGAATTTTTTTGTATCCCTGGAGCTTCTCCATGCATGGCGTATGGTACCACGACATCTAGATATAATTTTATGGACACTCCAGGTGATAATTGTGAATTGCTTATTTGATTCAACTCTAGTTATGTCAGAGGTATTTATATACTGTACAAAAGAATTACCTAGAGTATTTTAATCTGAAGAATGAATAAAGGTTATGTTTTATGAAGAGTTCCCAGAGCGGAAAATAGTTACAGAGGACTGCCACTTTTACCTCAAATTCCTTAATAGGATATATGGAAATGGGCTTTCTTAATTGGATAATCCCTTTTAAAGACTCTTAATATTCCAGGAGACGTGTCAGGTGTTGTAGTGTACGAGTATCAGAATCTGCATATTCCTAACATATCCCAGACTGCAAGGGATCTGCTACCCATCCGAAGCAGTGCATGAGAAAGCATTCTAAGGACAAGATTATTTTTTTTAATGTCCTGATACGTAAAAACATGTACTTTTTTCTCATCACTGTATATTCCCCTGTTCAAAAGAGATTAGCCAGTTAACCTTAGCAATGAATTCCATCACAGATGTGTAATGACGGGGGTAGGGAAACGGACAAGTGAGCCCTAATCTACCCGCCACTCTGTCCCTGCCTACTTGCAACGACCCGCCCTAGGCGACGGGGTACAACTGGGCGGCGGTCCCTACGCTCAGTAAGTGCATGAGACAAACAGACAAGGGAATACAAAGCAAAGGGAAATGGGGCAGTTGCCCACGGCAACACCGTGAGCAACAAGAGTGGTGAACGAGCCGAGTCAAACCAGGAGTGCACGAGGTACCAAACGCAGAGCAGGAGAGTAGTCAGAAAGCCAGGGTCAGTATGGAGCAGGATCAAATAGTTAGAAGCTGTAGCTGGGCCAGGAAACCACACGAGAAGAATCACAAGCAAAGGAGGAACAGGAAAGGCAGGTATAAATAGACAGAGGGCGGGAGCTAGCTCCGTCTGGCCAGGCAGCGATAGGCTCTCCCACTCCTAAGCCTGCCATCCTGAGTGGTGGAAGCTGGAGTCAGTCTCAGAGACATAGACTCAGGTGCAGACTGATTATCTATGGGCGTATACACAGAAGTTGTGCCTGGCAGATCCTTTACAGTACCCCCCCTTTTATGAGGGGCCACCGGACCCTTTCTAAGTGGACCTGGTTTATTGGGGAAACGAAGGTGGAACCTCCTGACCAATACACCAGCGTGAACATCCCGGGCGGGTACCCAAGTCCTCTCCTCAGGCCCGTATCCTCTCCAATGGACCAGGTACTGGAGGGAGCCTTGGACCATCTTGCTGTCCACAATCTTGGCCACCTCGAATTCCACCCCCTCAGGGGTGAGAACGGGAACAGGAGGTCTCCTCGAGGGAGCCAAGGACGGGGAGCAGCGTTTAAGGGAGGCATGAAACACGTCGTGTATACGAAAAGATGGGGGCAACTCCAGTCGGAAGGAGACAGGATTGAGGACTTCAATGACCTTATACAGCCCAATAAACCGGGGAGAAAACTTCTTGGACAGGACCTTAAGGCACAAGTTCCTAGACGATAACCACACCAGATCCCCGACCATAAACAAGGGGTTAGCAGAACGTCTTCTATCAGCCTGAGTTTTTTGTACGCTCTGGAACGCCTCTAGGTTCTTCTGAACCTGGGCCCAGACTGTGCACAGTTCCCGATGAACGACCTCTACCTCGGGATTGTTGGAACTACCAGGTGAAACGGAGGAGAACCGTGGATTAAACCCAAAATTACAGAAAAAGGGGGAGACCCCTGACGAGTTACTGACCCGGTTATTAAGGGAAAATTCGGCAAGGGGAATGAATGAGACCCAATCATATTGACAGTCAGAGATAAAGCACCTTAAATATTGTTCTAGAGATTGATTAGTCCTCTCAGTTTGACCATTAGTTTCAGGATGGAAGGCAGAGGAGAAGGACAGATCAATCTCCAACTTTTTACAGAAGGCTCTCCAAAACAATGAAACAAATTGTACCCCTCTGTCCGAAACAATATTGACAGGGACCCCATGGAGACGCAGGATGTGTTTGACAAACAAGGTAGCTAACGTCTTGGCATTGGGTAGTTTCTTCAGGGGCACAAAGTGGCACATCTTACTGAAGCGGTCTACTATCACCCACACCACCGACTTGCCTTGAGATGGAGGCAAATCGGTGATAAAATCCATGGAGATATGGGTCCAAGGTCTCTGGGGAATGGGCAAAGAACGTAGTAAGCCCGCTGGTCGGGACCTGGGAGTCTTGGACCTAGCACAAACCTCACAAGCGGCGACGTAGGCCTTAACGTCTTTAGGCAACCCAGGCCACCAATAGTTTCTGGCAATGAGGTGTTTAGTACCCAGGACGCCTGGATGACCAGATAGTGCGGAGTCATGATTTTCCCTAAGTACCCTTAGCCGGTATTGCAGGGGAACAAACAGCTTGTCCTCAGGAAGGTTCCCGGGAGCTGAACCTTGATCAGCTGCAATTTCAGAGACTAAATCAGAATCAATAGAAGAAATGATTATACCAGGGGGCAAAATACAAGCAGGATCTTCCTCCGAAGGAGGGCTGGCCATGAAGCTACACGACAGTGCATCGGCCTTAATATTTTTAGACCCAGCCCAGCTGAGTCAAACCAGGAGTGCACGAGGTACCAAACGCAGAGCAGGAGAGTAGTCAGAAAGCCAGGGTCAGTATGGAGCAGGATCAAATAGTTAGAAGCTGTAGCTGGGCCAGGAAACCACACGAGAAGAATCACAAGCAAAGGAGGAACAGGAAAGGCAGGTATAAATAGACCGAGGGCGGGAGCTAGCTCCGTCTGGCCAGGCAGCGATAGGCTCTCCCACTCCTAAGCCTGCCATCCTGAGTGGTGGAAGCTAGAGTCAGTCTCAGAGACATAGACTCAGATGCAGACTGATTATCGATGGGTGTATACACAGAAGTTGTGCCTGGCAGATCCTTTACAAGATGGGAAACTTTTGTCAAGCCAATATTATGCGATTAGCTGCTGTACCATACATGGTATTCTCGCAACCAAAGGTAATTGGACAGTTATGTCAAAAGCTATTTAATGGGCTGCATGGGCTGTTCCCTCATTAATCCATCATCAATTAAGCAGGTAAAAGATCTGGAGTTGATTTCAGGTGTGGCATTTGCATTTGGAAGCTGTTGCTGTGAACCCACAACATGAGGTCAAACTTGAAATAAAAGAGCGCACTGGTGATCTCATGAACTCCAAAAGGCTTGGGCGTCCATGGAAGACAGCAGTGGTGGATGATTGCAGAATCCTTTCCATAGTGAAGAAAAACCACTTCACAACATCTACCCAAGTGAAAAACACTCTCCTAGAAGTAGGTGTATCAGTAGCTATGTCTACCATAAAGAGAAGACTTGATGAGTGCAAATACAGAGGGTTCGCCATAAGGTGCAAATCATTAGTCCGCCTCAAAAATGGAAAGGCCAGATTAGACTTTGCCAAACATCTAAAGAAGCCAGCCCAGTTCCGGAACCGCATTCTTCGGACAGATGAAACTAAGATCAACCTGTACCAGAATGATGAGAGGAAGAAAGTATGGAAAAGACTTGGAACGGCTCATGATCCATAGCACACCCCATCTTCTGTAAAACATGGTGGAGGCAGTGTGATGGCATGGGCATGCATGGCTGCGAAAGGCACTGGGTCACTAGTGTTTATTGACAATGTGACTGAAGACAGAAGCAGCTGGATGAATTCTGAAGTGTTCAGGGATATACTTTCTTCTCAGATTCAACCAAATGCAGCAAGGTTGTTTGGGCCTCGCTTCACAGTACAGATGGACAATGACCCAAAACATACTGCCTAAGCAACCAAGGAGTTTTTTAAGGCAAAGAAGAGGAATATTCTGCAATGGCCAAGTAAATCACCAGATCTCAACCCGATCGAGCATGCATTTCACATGCTTAAGACAAAACTTAAGGCAGAAAGACTCACAAACAAGCAACAACTGAAGACAGCTGCAGTAAAGGCCTTGCAAGGCATCACAAAGGAGGAAACCCAGCATTTTTGTGATGTCTATGGTTTCCAGACTTCCGGCAGTCATCGCACGCAAAGGATTCTCTACAAAGTATTTAAAAAAAAAACATTTTATTAATGGTAATGTTAATTTGTCCAATTACTTTTGAGTCCCTGAAATGAGGAGGCTGTGTAGAAAAATAGTTGCAATTCCTAAATGTTTCACAGAATATTTTTGTTCAACCCCTTGAATTAAACCTGAAAGTCTACACTTCAATTGCATCTCCGTTATTTCATTTCAAATCCAATGTGGTGGCATGCAGAGTCCTAATCGTGTCGCTGTCCAAATAATTCTGGACCTAACTGTACAAGAGTCACGAACTCCAATTTTTTAAAGGAATGGCAGTGTCCTATATACTCTGTGTGAGAGAAACATTTGGAACAATATATGTGGTTCGCTAAGGGATAACTTTGGCACCAACTATAAAATGACCTCCCACTGGCCTGGTTCTATGGGACCGATTGCCCAATCCAGTTTAGCGTTAAATGGGATGGAGATGTGTTTCATTCACTTAGAGAGCAATTGTAAAGACCGGAGATAAGACCAGTGTCTGACTGGCCCTCCGAAACTTCCTCCGGTGAGCCCAGGCAGCTAGCTGCTTTTATCCGGCAGCGGAGCTGTAAAGCATCTGCCAGACACAGCTTCTGTGTCGACGCCCGTGGTTAATCAGTCTGAATCTGCTCCTAGGTCTGTTAGAGTGACTCGATCTGCTACCACGCAGGCTGGTAGGCTGAGGAGTGGGAGAACCCATCACAGCCTGGCCAGACGGTTCTAGCTCCCGCCCTAGGTCTATGTATACCTTCATTTGCTTCTTGTCTTTGCCTGTGATTCTCTCTTGTTTCCTGGCTCTGCTGTTCCAGCTATTACTATTGACCTCCGCTTCATTTTGACCCTGGCTTTACTGACTACGCTCCTGCTCTGCGTTTGGTACCTCGTACACTCCTGGTTTGACTCGGCTCGTTTACTACTCTTGTTGCTCACGGTGTTGCCGTGGGCAACTGCCCCATTTCCCTTAGCTTCTGTGTACCCTTGTCTGTTTGTCTCTCGTGCACGTATTGAGCGTAGGGACCGTCGTCCAGTTGTACGCCGTCGCCTAGGACGGGTCGTGCAAGTAGGCAGGGACTGAGTGGCGGGTAGATTAGGGCTCACCTGTCTGTCTCCTTACCCCGTCATTACAGGAGCAGAGAGACATTGTCTCCCTGCCCCACTGCTTAATCTTGTAGTCAGGGCCGCCTGGCCCATAATATTTATGCCCGGTGGCGTCGCTAGCAACTGGGAGCCCTGGTGCTATCGACTGCGACATTAAATTATATCTGCATCCTCCGGACACAGATACAATTGAATACTATAGGCTGCAGGCCACTTTAGGTCTGCAGCCTATAATTCACTAGGAGGAATCCTTGCGCAAGCCTAAGCAAGGGTCCCGTCTCCGCTTCCTGAAGCTGTGGAGCAGCTCCATCCATCGTGAAGCGGGACTAGGTCAGTAGAATTTTTTTATGTTTGCGGAGCTGTGTGGCACTATATACAGGGGGGCTGTGTGGCATGGTCTACATAGGGGCTGTGTGGCACTGTCCACAAGGGAGGGGCTGTGTGGCACACTATCTACCAGAGGGGGTTGGGGGACTGTTTGAGGCACTGAGAGGCCATTATTTCCATCTGGGGCACTATAAATGGTGAGGTTTTTGGAGAGGGTGGAGAGGTGAGAAGCCAAAGATAGTTGTGTTGCAAATTCTGCAGAGGCGATTCGTAGTCGGGAGAAGGTGCCAGGGCAATCTGGGCTGAATGAAGAAGAAAAGGAAAAGTGAGCGACTCTGAATCGACTTGATTTCACGGTATTGTATTGAAGGCATTTTCCAATCTTAGACATTTATGGCGTATCCCAAGGAAATGCCAAAAATGTCTGTTAGATGTGGGTCCCAGCTCTGGTACCTCCACCTGTATCAAGAACTGGCTGCAGAGTCCAGACGGGGACCAGTCGAGAGATTGTTTCTCTCGCTCTTTTGCTCTCTCGCTCGCTCTCTCCTATATCTAAAGATGGCTGCAGAATCTAGGCGGAGACAAGTGAAGAGAGGGTCGCAAGTGCAAGGCCACCTTCATCTTTCACCAGCTGCAATTTCTATAGTAATTCAAACTGTACCATTCCTCCATAACAAATCCCTATTCATCCTATCAACTTTGTAAATTAAATGCTACGGGATCCATACTGGTGAGTTTTGAGTAATTATAAGAGCTTGGGCATCCAAATAATTTTTATTCACTCTATCCACCACTGATAAAGATAACTTACACCATGTCACTAGCTTGTGTTAAAAGCTCACCAGTAGAGGGGAGAAGTTCCGGTCCTCAAAATGAGTCGGGTCTGTGGAGATCTGGATACCAAGGTATTTAAAAGTAGATACGCACACCAATGGTATTAGATTGGAGTCCAGCAAAAGATCTGGATTATTTACAGGTATCGGTACAAACTTGGAGAGCCCAGAAAAGCTACCATAGTCATTATTTAGGGAGATAGCAGTTATCAACGAAGAGGTATTTTCTAGGAACAACAACATATAGTCTGCGTAAAGGGTTACCTTATCTTACAGGACCCCTCCTTTAACCCCTTAATGACCGGGCCTGAAAAGACCTTAATGACCAAGCCAGATTTGTTAAATCTGGTATGTCTGACTTTATCAGAGAATAACTGTGCGAAAGTTTTGAATATCCAAGTAATTCTGACATAGTTTTTTTGTCACATGTTGTACTTTATTTTAGTGGTAAAAGTAGACTGATTCCTTTTTTCGGAAATTAATGAAAAAATAGAAAAATTTAAGAAATTTTGTAAAAATTATAATTTTTCCCTATTTTTAACTGCAATATGTCACATATGTACATACATACTGTACAATTTTTTTTATTAAATATATATTTCCATCGCTTTACTCTATTTTGGCAGCACTTTTGAAAAAAAAATTTTTTTTTTGAGCAATTTAGAAGACTTACAAGTTTAGTCATGATTTTATACATTTTGAAGTACATTTTGTTTTCCTGCACCAAGCCAGGTTTTCAGAGGCTCATAGGTGTCAGAATGGTGGAAACCCCCACAAGTGACACCATTTTGAAAACTACACCCCTTAACGTATTTATTAAGGGGTGTTGTAAGTATTTTGACCCCACAGTTTTTTTGTAAGAATTCATGCAAAGCAGGCGTAAAAACATATAATTTCACTTTTTTCATAAAATTATCACTTTGAAGACCGATTTCTTTGTAAAGCGACCATGAGAATGAAGAAATGCACCCCAAAATCTATCACCCTGTTTCTCCTGTTTTCAAAAATGCCCACATTGTGACCCTAATGCGTTGCCTGGACACACGGCAGGGCCCGAAAGGAAGGGAGCAACCGGAGGCATTCAGGTCTCATTTTTGCTTGAAAATGTTTTAGGCCCCACTGTACATTTGGAGAGGTTTTGAACTACCAGAACGATAGAAACTCCCCATAAACGACCCCATTTAGAAAACTAGACACCTTAAGGTATTTATCTAGGGGTGTAGTGAGTATTTTGACCCCACAGTTTTTTGCTAAATTTAATGTATAGCAGGTGAAATAAAAAACAAAAACACTTTTTATATAAAAGTATCACTTTGAAGACCGATTTCTTTGTAAAGCAACCATCAGAATGAAAAAACACCCCCCAAAATCTATCACCCTGTTTCTCCCGTTTTCAAAAATGCCCCCATTGTGACCCAAATGCGTTGCCTGGACACACGGAAGGGCCCGAAAGGGAGGTAGCACCCGAAGACTTTCAGGACACACATTTTGCTTGAAAATGTTTCAGGTCCCATTACACATTTATAGAGGCACTGAGCTGCCAAAAAGATAGAAACTCCCCATAAATGACCACATTTTGAAAACTAGACCGCTTAAGGTATTCATCTAGGTGTGTACTAAGTATTTTGACACCACAGTTTTCGCAGGAATTAATGCAAAGCAGGTGGAAAGAAAAATTTATTTCACTTTTTTTCACAAATGTGTCATTTTAAGGTCAGATTTCTTGTACAGAGGACATGAGAATAAGGAAATGCACCAGAAAATGTATCACCCTGTTTCTCCTGTGATCAAAAATATCCCCATTGTGGCCCTAATGTGTTTCCTGGACACACGGCAGGACCCAAAAGGAAGGGAGCACCCGGAGGCTTTCAGGACACACATTTTGCTTTGAAAATGGGAGGATTCTACTTTTCTAGATTGAGAAATAGATGTCCCTAACAGTTTCTACACCCTATGACTATGTCGTGCTAAGAAAGCAGCTGTCCTGAAATCATGTCAGTTCATAGACATTATGTATATCAACCCGCTCTGATATATAGTAAGTTAGAGTGGGAAAATGTATTAAACTGTTGGCGGAAAAAGGCAATATATCCCAAAAAAAGGAGGAAGAATGTATCCAGCTATGTGGAAAACTAGAGCTTGTTCACAGGATGAAAGAAAATTTGTAGGGCTGTAATGACTTTATTATTCAAAGTGACTGGACATACAACGTCTCTTTAGCTCCATCAATCCCTATATAAGGGACGAATGTGCCAAGTGACGCGGTACACCATAACAAACCCCTGCCCGGCAAGGTAGGAACCGCCATGTGCACAAAACAACCAATCACCTGTGGAATATATAAAGGGGCAGTGTCCCACACCGTATGTATAGATACAGTAAAGGACCACTACTCCCCAAATTAATGTCGCTATTTCTAGAAGTATTGTCGGGTGTAAGAGGTCCACCAAAAACCCGAACAAAACTGTAATAAAGCCCATAGTGTATTGATAAGGACAAAACAGGGACTTATGCATAGACCAGGGTTGGAAGGACAAGCGGAACAATAATATCGTAACTCACTTCGCTGTCCTCGTTTGCTGCAGACCCGACACCATTTTTTGGGGTATTTTTGGTTAGATGTTGAAGGGATGGGGTGTAAAAAATGTTTTTCAACAAGTCAGTGTACATCCTCTGACTCATGGACTACTCTCTGGTCTGCAGATTGAAATAGGAGATCTTCAATCACTTTCTCCTGAAATTCAAAGAATGTCGCACTGCCCGCTGATTTTTTGTACAGGACAAATGCGTTCTGCATCGCAACCTGAATTTGTTATAGCCGATGACACACACAGGCTTTTGTCTATCTGCAGAGGCCCCACGTTCTCTAATAGTTGCTGTTGCATTTGAATGGACAGTGCTGATCATGTAGACGTCCTTGCGGTCACGAAATTTTAAAGCCAGCATCTTCTCAATTTGAAAAGTGCATGACTCCCCCTTTCGTAGTTTTTTATCCACAAGTTGACGTGGGAAACCTTTGCGATTCCTGCGTATTGTGCCACAGGCTCCGGTGTTGGCACAATGAAGGGCGCTAAACAATGGCACACTGGTATAAAAACTGTCCGTGTATACATGATACCCCTTGTGTAGGAAAGGGCCAATTAAATCCCACACAATCTTACCAGTGGTACCAATATTTGGAGGGCACCCTGGTGGATTAAATTCACTGTCTTTACCCTCGAAGATCTTAAATGCACATGTGTAGCCAGTAGTGCTTTCACATAACTTGTAGATCTTTACCCCGTATTTTGCAGTTTTTGAGGGTATGAATTGACGGAATGAGAGACACCCTTTGAAATTTGTGGGATTCCACAACCTGGCATTAGGTGACGAAGGCTTATTGGCAATGTACTGCCTGGCATACAAATTTGTTTCCTGCACAAAATGTTCCAAAACTTGGTCCGTAATAAAAATATTAAAATAATTTAGTGGTGAAAAATTACTGACATTGGGACTTATGCCAGGAGTAGCAATAAAGTCATTTATGGTGGGAGAAAATAAACTCGTGGGTTCCCACACTAAATCGGTTTGGTGGGGTTGTGCAATTTCAGGGGCTGCACTTTGAACGGACGTTGTGGCAACTGCGCCGTCTCCCATATCACTGGTGCTGGGTCTCATATCCATAGAATCCCTTGAAGCGACACTTTCGCTGTCGCTTTCAAGTAAGGCTGGATTCACACGACCTATTTTCAGACGTAAACGAGGCGTATTATGCCTCGTTTTACGTCTGAAAATAGGGCTACAATACGTCGGCAAACATCTGCCCATTCATTTGAATGGGTTTGCCGACGTACTGTGCAGACAACCTGTCATTTACGCGTCGTCGTTTGACAACTGTCAAACGACGACGCGTAAAAATACAGCCTCGTCATAAGAAGTGCAGGACACTTCTTTGGACGTTTTTGGAGCCGTTTTCTCATAGACTCCAATGAAAACAGCTCCAAAAACGGACGTAAAAAACGCAGCGAAAACGCAGCGAAAACCGTGAGTTGCTCAAAAAACGTCTGAAAGTCAGGGTCTGTTTTCCCTTGAAAACAGCTCCGTATTTTCAGACGTTTTTGGTCACTACGTGTGCACATACCCTAAGGGTATGTTCACACGAGGGCGTCCGTTACGGCTGAAATTACGGGGATGTTTCAGCCTGAAAACATCCCCGTAATTTCAGCCGTACCGGCATGTGCAGGCGCTTGAACGCCGCGTCAATTAGGGGCGTAATTAGCGCTGCTATTCATTGGAGTCAATGAATAACGGCTCTAATTACGGTCAAAGAAGTGACAGGTCACTTCTTTGACGCGGGCCTCTATTTACGCGCCGTCTTTTGACAGCGGCGCGTAAATATACGCCTCGTGTGAACAGACAAACGTCTGCCCATTGCTTTCAATGGGCAGATGTTTGTCAGCGCTATTGAGGCGCTATTTTCGGGCGTAATTCGGGGCAAAAACGCCCGATTTACGTCCGTAAATAGGCCGTGTGAACATACCCTAGAAGCTCAACTTCAGATGCAGAATCCGTATCTGAGCATAGCATCTGATAGGCTTCCTCAACGCTGTATCTTCTGGCAGCCATAATGATAATACAGTCTAAACCGCAAATAATAAATGGAACTAGCGGTTTCAATTTTTTTTTAATCAACTAAGGCCTCATGCACACGACCGTAAAAACACCCGTTATTGCGGGTCGTAATTACGACCTGCAATAACGGGCTCATAGACTTCTGTTACCCACGGGTACCTATTTTTCTATTTTACGGGCCGTGCTGCTATACTTTATAATGACAGCACGGCTCGCAAAAGCGGCCGGCTGCCCGCGGCCGGCCGTGCCCGGCCGTGCTTGTAATTACGAGTCGTAATTACGAGCACGGTTGTGTGCATGAAGCCTAATCAACTAAGAACACTAAAAGAATGAAACTTTTTTTTTTTTAATTGTTTTTTTTAAGTTTTTTTTTTTTTCAAACCTAAACCTAAACCCTACGCCTAACACAAACCGTAAACCCAAGCCCAGAACAGCACCCTACGCCGTCTAAGGCCCCATGCACACGAACGTGTTTTTGCGGCCGCAATTCCCCCGAAAATCCACGGGAGAATTGCAGCCCCATTCTTTTCTATGGGGACATGCACACGACCGTAGTTTTTGCGGTCCTTGCACGGCCCGGGAGCCCGGACTGCAGAAAGAACGGGCATGTCTTATTACGGCCCTGTTCTGCGGTCCGGGCTCATTGAAAACAATGGTGGCGGCCATGTGCATGTCCCGCGATTTGCGGGCGGCCTGCGGCTGACAGTCCGCAGCCGGCCGACCCGAAAATCACGGCCGTGCACACGACTACGGTCGTGTGCATGAGGCCTAACAGCGTACACGCCGTCTAACAGCGTACCCTAAAAAGAAAGTAGTTTATAGTACGATTCTTAGTATATACAGTAAATATATTTATATTTATATATATATATGTATATACTATATACTATAAAATACTGAAAAAAATGTGTTTTTTTTAAATAAACTGTGTAAGGGACAAGTGATTTTGTGTGGGGACACTGACACACTTGTATCTGTTTCTCTCCAAAGCTAGAACAGTGAGGAGAAACAGATATATGTTTTTACTTTTATTTTACAGTAGTGATCACTATGATTGGATCTCATAGTGATCACAAAAGATCAGGAACCAATACTATTGGCTCCTGATCACTGCTCTAAGAACAGAGCTGCTAGCAACAGCTCGTTCTTAGAGCAGGAGCTGTCATTTAGACACTCCCGGCTCTGTACGCAGTAACAGCATGTGACCGCTGTGATTGGCTGTCACAGCGGTCACGTGCTGTTACGACGAAATCGGCAGGTCCTGATGGCTGCACTAAGAACCGGACCTGTTACTTACAGCCGGTTTTTAGTGCAGATGTCACCAGGGTGCCGTTAAACCCCCTCTACTACAGCGACGCCAAAAGGCGTCGCTGTAGACTGAGTACCTGCACCGCCTGACGTCAAAAGACGGTGGGCAGTCGTTAAGGGGTTAAGCCTAACTATTCCTGAGTCAGAATGTATAATAGCAGCCAAAGTCTTTGACCCTAGCGAAGATGAATGAAGCTGGGTGATATTCCTGCCAGGTTTCTCTTCCCAAAGTAAATGTAGGGTAAAGATAGCCATTAACTTTCATCCTAGCCTTGGAAGCCCCATATGGCAGTTTAATCCAGGATATGTGTCATAGGTCCAATACAGTCCATAAAAAAATCCCATACGACGCTGTACAATACTTTAGCAGCTTCCAATGAGCATACTACTCTCGCACTCTTTCAGTAGGGATTTGCAAGAAGGATACAGTCGCAATATGTTAATGGCAGTAAACTTGGCTGGATTAAAGCTGGTCTGATCAGAATGAATAAGGCTCGTAGTCACTCAAGATAATTTGGTGGCTAATATTTTGCCTAAGATTTCAATTGGCAATAAAGATATAGGATGATATAAAGCAGGGGACAAGGGATCCTTACCCAACTTTGGCAGTACAATCATAATCGCATCCTGCATAGAATCAGGAAGTGGACTGCGGGCTGAGGCGTCTTGGAACACATCCATTAGTTTAGGCAGTACTATGTCACAATATTTCTTATAAAGCTTGTCCGGTAGGCCATCAAGCCCCGGGGCCTTTGTTATTGGGTAAAGCAGCCACAGCCAGATTAAATTTCTCTAATTGCAAGAGAGCATTCAGAGAGTCCCTTTGGGCTTCGGGAGAGACACTTTTCCAAGATACTGGACAATATGAGGGCATGTCTTGGTCAGCCTGGAAGAATATAAAGCAGTATAAAACCTCTGAAAGTTATTTATGATACCTGAAGTATTTTGTCAGAATGTCATCTGCAGCGTTTCTTATCGAAGAGATATAGGAGTAGCCCATTTGAGCCCTGGCAACCATGGCAAACATATGCCCTGCTTTGTCAGGCTCTTTCAAAAACAATTGTTTAGCTAAGCATCTCTTTGCAGATTCTAAGGTATATGCAGTTAACCTCTCCTGTGCCTCCCTCCATGTTACTGCTGCCACTGAACTGCGTTCAGATATATACACAGATTCCATATCCCGTACACGATGTTGGAGTTCCTGACCTAGTTGACTGAGCTGATATTTAGAACGATTTATTTTTTGAATAAGGAAACCCTGAAGATATGCTTTCATGGCATCCTGTTCAATACATTTCCCAACAGAATTCCGATTTAAAATGAAAGTGTTTGGTAAGGGCAGTCTCTATAAGGAAACCATCCACCACATTTAAGCCAGATGGCATTAATTTTCCAGTACCCTAGCACGAACAGGCCCAGTCGCTGGCACTGTGGTTTCTAGCAAAGGACCAGAGCAGCAGAGGTAGCCCAAAAAAATTTAATTTAACCTTTTAATTGTTTCTTTTAAAAGATATGGATGCACAAACCAGACTGTGTACAGAGCAGCTAGGGTGTATACCCACACAACACCCCAAAGTATAACACTAAAAAATCCTACCCACTATGATGTAGCAATGCCCCAATCGTTAGCAATAGGAGGCCTGGATAGATACAGAGCAGCAAACGCCTGTCCCTATCTCAGCCTAACACTAGGAGAAACAGGAAAGATATTCAGTCCTGTTACTGACCCTGTCTGAAAGGTATAGTCGGCTAACACAGTCTGTCCCTACACTTTAAATGACCCTACACATTACCCTAACATCAGGGCCTAATTACAAGTGGTGCCTCAAATTTTAACCAGTTAGTAACCGCCCATTAGTGTTTTTACGCTGGCCACTAACGGGCTTTATTGCGATGGAATAGCCTTTTTACGGCGCTGCATCAGAATAAATAGAGCAGGCAGCAGTTAAATCTCCCTGTACTCTGCCCTGCTCTAACGGGCAAGATCGATATCTGTATCAAACAAGCCCGTTTAACGCCTCAGATGCGGCACTCAATAGCGAGCGCCGCATCTGAGTGTTTTTGAAAGGGAGGGAGCTCCCTCACTCACTCCATCGGCACCCTGCTATAAGATCGCAGGGTGCCAGTGTCTTCTATGGCAGCTGGGGGCCTAATAAAGCCCCCCAGGTCTGCCTCTAGTTAAAGCCTGCTAGGCCATGCCTAGCAGATGCCTGGCCGTTTTACGCGGACAGGCAGTAATACACTGCAATACAGAAGTTTTGCAGTGTATTATAAAAGCGATCGGATAATCCCATAGTGAAGTCCCCTAGTGGTACTAGTATAAAAGTTTTAAAAAGTTAATAAATAAGTGAAAACAAAATGAAAAACCCACTTTTAACCCTTACAAATTGCTTTATTATATAAAAAAAATTACACATATTTGGTATCGCCGCATCCGTAAACACCTTGCCTATAAAGCTATTACATTTAACTCGCTCGGCGAACGCCGTAAAAAATAAAATAAAAAACAATGCAAGAATTGCTTTTTTCTGTGAATCCTGCATTTAAAAAAAAGTGATAACGTGATCAAAAAGTCGCACGTACTCAAAAATTGTACCAATAAAATCTACAAGTCGTCCCGCAGAAAAAAAGCTCTCATACAACTGCATCCACAGAAAAATAAAAAAGTTATGTCTCTTCAAATATGGAGACATGAAAACAAATAATTAAAAAAAAAGTGTTTTTTTTACTGTGTAAAAGTAGTAAAACATAAGAAAACTATATCAATTTAGTATCGTTGCAGTCGTAACAACCCGCTGAATAAAGTTATTGTGTTATTTATACCACACGGTAAACGGCGTAAGTTTAGGGCGCAAAAAGGTGTGGTGCAAATTGCTGGGGTTTTTTCTGTCCCCCCCCAATAAAAGTTTATAAAAGTTAATCAATAAATTATATTTACCCCAAAATGGTGCTATTAAAAAATACAACTTGTCCCGCAAAAAACAAGACCTTATACAGCTATGTCGATGCAAAAATAAAGTTATAGCTCTTTGAATGAGACGATGGAAAAACGTCAAATAGGCTGGTCACTAAAGGGTTAAAATATTGTATCAACAGCATAGTCACATTGAGTTAATTCGGTAAATGAAAACAAATATGCTCATGTGAAAATGTTTAATTACATTAAACAAATTAAATTGAAAATAAACCACATGCTATTAACCCCTTCCCGCTGCAGCCAGTTTTGACCTTCCTGACAGCCTCATATTTCCAATCTGACATCTGTCACTTTGTATTGCTTTTTCTTATCCAAGCGATTCCGAGATTTTCTCATGACACATTGTACTTTGTTAGTGGTAAAATTTGGTCAACACATTCAGTGTTTGTTTGTGAAAAACACCAACATTTTGAGAAAATTTGGAAAAATTAGCATTTTTCTAAAACTTAAATGTATCTGCTTGTAGGACAATAGTAATTTCACACATAATAGTTACTAGTTAACCTTTCCCATATGTCTACTTTTATGTTGGCTTCCTTTTTTGAACATCTTTATTTAACTAGGAAGTTACAAGACTTATAAGTTTAACAGTAATTTCTCACATTTTCAAGAAAATTTCAAAAGCCTATTTTTTTTTTATTGACCAGTTCAGTTCTGAAGTGGCTTTGAGGGACTTCTATATTAGAAACCGCCATAAATCCACCCATTTTAAAAACTGCACCCCTCAAAGTATTCAAAACCGCACTTAGAAAGTTCTTCACTCTTTTAGGCTTTTCACAGGAATGAAAGTAAAGGTGAAATTAGAAAATTTCAGTTTTTTACGGATATTCAATATTAATCCTTTTTTTCCCCCCTGTAACACAGTGTTAACAGAGAAACACAACTCAGTATTTATTAGCCTGATTCTGATGTTTTTAGAAATATCATATCTTATATGTGGCCCTAGTGTGCTACTTGACTGCAACACAGGCCTCAAATGAAGGAGCACCTGATGGATATTGTGGCCATCTATTTATTTTAGGCACCATGTCAGGTTTGAAGAGGTCTTGTGGTGCCAAAAATACACCATTTTGAAAACTACACCCCAGGGAATTCATATAGAGGTGCATTGAGAATTTTGACTATGTAGTATGGAAATACTACATGTGTGATCATAAACTGCTGTTTGGACACACTGCACTGTTCAGAAGTGTAGGAGCGCCATTTGGCTTTTGGAGTGCAGATTTTGCTGGATTGGTTTTTGGGCACTGTCACATTTGCAGAGCCCCTGAAGTACCAGCACAGTGGAAACCCTTAAAAAGTGACTCCATTTGGGAAACTACACCCCTTGAGGAATTCATCTAGGGGTATAGTGAGCATTTTGACCAAGTTTTTTTTTTTCAGAAATGATTAGCGTTGGGCAGCGAAAATGAAAATTATTTTTTTCCCCAATAAGATGTAGTTTTGTCTTTAAAATCTTTAAATTTCACAAACTATAAAGGAGAAAAAGCAATACAACATTTCTAAAACAATTTCTCCTGAGTACGGCAATACCCCATATGTGGTCATATACTGCTGTCTGCACACATGGCAGGGCTCAGAAAGAAAGGAGCGCCTTTTGGCTTTTGAAATGTCGATTTTGTGGATTGGTTTAAGGGTGCCATGCCGCATTTGCAGAACCCAGGGGCGTTGCTAGGGTCTTATATGTCTCGGGGCTTGTGCCCCATATCTTTTATTTACCCCCCCCCACCCGAAAAAGAAATAAATATCTACATACATATCGGAGATAGCCTATCTATAAGACTAAGGCTCCTATAGCTACACCGCTGGATAGAATTTGATGCATTGTCTCAGCAGACAGTATCACACAGGATACTATACAGGATACTTACTATACAGTTCCTGTATGTAAGCCTGCCTTGTGGTAAGATACAACAGACCGTATCACACATGGGCCCTGCATCTAAGCCCATGTGTGATTCTGTCTGTTGGACCCGGTATCTAAGCTTGCCACAAGGCAGGCTGAGATACAGTACCCCAGCAGGCAGTAATGATGTTACACTTACCTAGCTCTTCGATGCAGCGGATGTCCCGACACCATCCAGCATCATGACGTAATTCGCGGCGCACAAAGTCATGACGCGAGAAGACGTCAGGACTTCCGCTGCGCTCGGGAAAGAGGGTAACTATTTGTGTCGTTACTATAGTAACAGGGGCCCGTGTATTTTATGATATTACTAGAGTGTTTCTGTAGACGCGGTGCGGGGGCCGCAGCCCGGTCACAATCGTGACCGCTGCCACCCCTGTAGTGGTAGTCGCCCAGGGATCTGGGGCACTGGGCCAAAGATCTGGGGCTTGGGCCCCAGAGGTCAGATGTTAGCGACGCCCCTGTAGTACTTGTACAGTGGAAACTCCCCATTTAGGAAACTTCCCTCTTGTCCACAATCCACCCTTGTGGAATTCATCTAGGGGTATAGTAAGTATTTGGACCCCAAGGGTTTTTTGTTGAATTATTTAGAATTAAGCCGTGAAAATGAAAATATTATTTTTTTCCAATAAGATGTAAATTTAGATAACATTTTTCATTTTCACAAGAATAAAGAATAAGCACACCAACGTTTGTAAAGCAATGTCTCCCGAGTATGATAATACCCCATATGTGGTTAAAAGCTGCTGTTTGGACATATGGGAGGGTTCAGAACGAAAAGGAGTGGTAGTTGACTTTTGGCGCGTAGATTTTGCTGGAATAGTTTGCAGAAGCCGTGTTGCATTTGCAAAACCCCTGATGTACCAAAATAAAAAAAGTGACCCCATTTTAGAAATTACACCCCTAAAGGCATCTTTAAAGAGGTGTAGTGAGCATTTTAGACCCCCACGGGTGTTTTTCAGAAATCAATACGCAGTGGATGATGCAAAGTAAAATTTTTAATTTTTCCACTTGTATGCCATTTCACTGCACAATATGTTGTCCCGATGCTGCCTTTTCTTCCTTCTTCCTCACACGCACACACTGCTCTCTCCTCTTTCTCTCACTTCCGTTCCTCTTCGCGCCCTTCCTTGGCCATCGCCTCTCCCCACGCCTTCCGACTCCTCCTCCACTCCTGTGCCTCCTGCGGCCTCCTCCTTCTACTGTGCATGCACTCAGGGCACCCGGCAGTCAACAATGACGCGCATCCGCCCGCATCCGGTGGGTGTCTCTGATTCCTGCACTGTCTTCTCTGCATTCCAGTGCTGGCCGTGATGACCCCCCCCCCTCCTTACACGTTTCAGCTGGGCAGATAGTGGTTAATGGGAGCAAAGAGTCGGATAGTACCTGAGTGAAGTACATGGTATTGTTGGAAGACCAACCCAAGAAGGAGAGATGCGCCTCCTCAGCAGAAAATACTGGGTTATCAGTAATAGGGGTCAGTGGTCCCAGTGGATCCACGAGAGAGCCCCCTATCCCAGAGGAACGCAATGTCAGGAGGGTATGGAAGACAACAAAGGAGGCAGGTCTCGGTCTGTTCCCAGGCAGGGTCCATGGCAAAGTAGATAGGGTACGGGTACAGAGCTGTTGGGCTAAGCGAACCCAGAGTTTAGAGTCCCGATTATGAAAGAAGTCGAGGACATGAGCATGAGTCAATGCCAGATAATAAAGACGACAATCCGGCAGACCAACCCCACCCGCGTCCCTGGAGCGAGTAAGAATTGTCCTACTCAGGCGGGCACGAACCCGTTGGCTAGATGAAGGATACAAAACACTGTTGGATACGTAGCCAATAAGAGAATGGAGAGGGGAGAGAGGCTCGGTCCGGGGAGGAAAAGCCAGCGGACTGCCGCAGGAGCTAAACACAAAAATGTGAAGGACCAAAAAGCGACGATTGCACCGCTACGCATGATAGCGACCCGCTCTCCCCAGCATATAATAACAAAAAAATAAATAAGTAGAAACAGCTATTATTATAGACATATTGAAAATAGTGGGGAAGGTAAATGGTAAATGGTAGCAGCACTGAATACAATATCTAAGGCAAAAAAGAAACCAGACATCTCACAATACTCAAGAACAAAAGAGGGCTTCCAGGAACTTGAAGAGTCACGTAAGGCAAACTAAATCCTGGAGTAGATGAACAGGGCTCCAAGCAGAGCAAGACCTCAAGCTGAACGGGCAGTTTCCTCTGGCTGTGCAGGTTCCTGGTCGCGTCCACGACCGGACCGTCTTCTGGGCCGACCTCCTATAGAATCCAGGAGTAAAGAAGGAGGGCATCCCATTTGGAGCCCTCTGCCCGCAGAAGACAACAGCAAGGGCCACTCTTGGAGGGAGATGTGAGGAAGGCCTAGATCCCGGAGGATATAGGGCAAGTCATTGAGAGATCTCAGCGAATAGGTGCGGCCATTAAGGCAAATGGGAAGCCCCATCTATAGAGGATACCTCGATTCCGAAGAAAGGGGTTTGAGTGCTGCTCTTTGTGCCAGAGTATGCCGAGAAAGATCCGGTAGGATACGTATCTGCATCCCTTGATGAAAAATGGTGGGTTGTTGCCTGTTTTTTTGCAGAATAGCGTCTTCAATGGCGTAGAACTGTATCCGGCAAATGGCATCTCTGGGCCGCTGGTCATCAAGGCTTAGTGGGCGTAGGGATCTATGAGCACGATCAATTTCAATATGGGTATTCGGTGAACGACCCAATAAGTTATTGAAGATAGTGGATAACGTGGAGAAAAGATCGGATACAGGAATAGATTCAGGCAGACCCCGAATACGTATGTTGTTCCTCCTAATTGAGCAGAATGCTGCAGAGTGGACTGCATAGTGGCAAGTGCTGCATTGTCAGAGACAAGAGTATCCACTCTCGTAGAAGGTGAGGAAAGTTCAGCACAAAACTCGGAAAAATACAATTTACATTCTTCCACAATCTGTTTGGCAAAGGAAGTCATATCGGCCATAGTGGGCAGCGTTTGGACCATCTGACAAATGTCCAAAAGTGTTGCAGGTCTATCCTCACTACCCGGTAGAGATGAGGAGTCGGCATGACTTGAGCTGAAAACAACAGGAACATCACCTGCTTGAGAGCCGAGTCCAGAGGATGGTGGCTGGAAGGGAGGATGGCGGAGCCCTGGCTGCGGGCATGGGAGAGAGGTAAGGGCTGAAGAGGCGAGGGAGACCCCTGATGCAACGAGGATAGAGAGGCCGACTGTACATGCGGGGAGTTACCCCAAGAGGAGACAGAGGACCAAGTGGGGGAAGCTCCCAGTGGGCAAGGGCCTTGGTGAGGCTGGGGGAGTATGTGGACCCGAGCAGCAGGTAGGGGAACATGAGGGCTGTGACCCCCATACTCATAGTTCAGATCCAGCAGCGGAGAGGATGCATCCTGTAGAGGAATGGCCCGAGGACAAGGCCGATGCAGGGGCTCAGAAACAGCGGGCCAGGAGTCCTCCAGCACAGGTGGGCCTGGGCCGTGTGTAGCCATATCCGTGGCAGGTCTGAGAGGCGATAGCGGGCGGGATGCACCCACTTCCGGTTTCCTCATCTCCGGCAGCAAGTGCCGGCGGACATTTTGGAAGGCCGCGTGTGAGGTATGGGGCATAGCGTCCGCCTCTGTGGTATCCCCGGAGACAGCAGCAGAGTGCCGGGGGATCCCCACAGATGAGACCTCCCCAGCAGGTGAGGCCGGCTGGGACCTCGTAGCGGCACATGCAAGGCCGGGATCCTCCAGAGGAAGGTCGCGGCGGCCAGCTTATGACGCATCTACACGCGGAGTCTGGGATCCAGCACCCTCCGCTCGCGGAGCGAGGAGTCAAGGGTCCCCTGCGAAGGTTCTGGAAAAGGTAGGGAGACATCCGTGGGTAGTGGGACAGTGTCCCCGGAGTACTGGGGCAGCCCAGGTGTCAGGGCCGGGCAGTCAACTTGTCCCAGGGCCTCAGGCCAGAGCGAGCCCCGCAGCTGCATGGGGGTCTGCCTTCCGAAATATGCCCCAATGACACTCTGAGGGGATGAGGGATGAGCAGATGAGGCAGTCTTGCCTTTTTTGTTGGCCTTCCCCATCTTAAAAGCTGGATGACAGCTGATGTTTGTGAGGCTGGTGGAGGAGCTCAGGGAAGCATGTCTTCATCCATCCATAGCTGGACATGCCCCTTTATTTAAATTTTTAACCCTTTTGTTGGGCCCAACAACCTCTCCACATTTTTAGTTGCCTGATGATCTGCTTTGTGTTAATCAATTTAAATATTTAGGAGCTAAAACCCCATGCACACAAATGTATTTTTGCGGCCGCAATTCACCCGCATTCATTTTTTTTTAGCTGTCCATTAGTCAACCCTAACTGGTGGCTGGACAACTATTTGAGCAATGCTGCTACAGCCTAGTAGAGAGCCCTTCTCGGCTCCTATGAGAGTCAATCTAATTTCATTTACCGATTTTATAAAACTCTGCAGCTCTTGGCTTCTCAAATTGAAAGAGGTGGGTCATGCATGGACAGTGGCTAGTACTTTGTTCAAATTAGATAGTTCTGTACTTTCTCCCTATACTCCGCTTTTTGTGGCATAATCCCCACCTTCCACATGTATTAGTCCATCCAGCAGGCAGCACCTGGAAAGCAAGAGTTTGAAATATCCAATATTGCTTTTTTGTTTTTTGTTTCCCTGCAGGTTTCACTTCGGTTGCCTAATCCCTCACTTTTTAAACACCCCCAGCTTCAATTAATGCACAGTTTGGAACTCTCCAAGTATTACTGGCTTCCTTTTAAGCTGGAGACCATTCTTAGGTCTCCGGACCTAGTAAAGTCCTTGACACGTGTTTAGGAGCTGTTGCATTCCAGTGGGTCCAAGCCATTAGTTAAAGCCCTATCTAAAAGTAGAGAAGATCTGCCAGAGCTATGGGATGATGACTGGATAGAAGTAATTGATTCTTTCCTGCCCAACATAGTAAGCTCTAGAGACTAGAGATATCCTCATACATTACAGATTTATGCAGAGGATTTACTACACCCCTCTTAGGCCCTATTCGCACGACAGGGATTCCCGGCCGTGTGACGGCCGTTTTTTTATCTGTTTTTTTATCTGTTTACTATACGAGACTCCTGTAGCTTGCACTATATGATCACTTTGTGGCTGTAAACTTATGAAAACTCTGTGGAGTCTGTTCGGGTGCCTGTTTTCGATGTGGTGTCTCTACTGGGACCTTTATTCATGTGGTCTGTTCCTGCTCCAGGTTAATTCATACTGGTCCATTGTTATAAACCTTCTGCACTCCCACTTTGAGTTTCCTAGAATCCTCTCCCCTCAAATCAGCCTTTTTAGGTATTTTAGGCCTCCCTGGGCAACCGATCAGTTTTTAACGACTGTCACGCAAAGATACGGCACCAGAACCAAGCTCAGTACATACATGCAGTATCAGAACAAATTTCAATACATAAATAAGACGCCAGCACAAATGCAGCTCAATACAGAGATAATTTGCAAAGTCTGGTTAGACCCTGCCATATATATATTTTTATGACCTGAAACTACAGATCCTAGTATGACCTGAACAGTATTAAGAATATACAGAGTTCCTGTTTCGCAAAAATAGAATGCCATACATCATCTCTCTGCAGATCTTACAGTGACTACAGTACTAATCAAACAGAGGCAGAAGAAACATTTACATAGTGACTCACAGGTGATGTCTTTTCTCACTCAAGTCATGCACCTTCTATTTCTTCTCCATCTGATACAGAACTTCATTACGACTTCTCCCGTCGATGACTTGTCTCTGCATTTTGCCGCTCAGATGTCTTCAGCTCTTCGTTTTTCCAACGTATTTGCACCTATATATTAACACAGAATCCTCATAGTGCCCCACACTGTGCCCTTGAATATACCTCCACGCACTGCCTCTGAATATAATAGTGCTGCACACCGTGCTCCCGGGAAATAAAGTCCTCACTCACAATGCCCAATAAAAAATACTGTCACGCTGTGCTCCCTTAAATAGTGCCATAGACTGCGCCACATGAAAATAAAGCACCACACACAGTGGCCTCTAAAAAAAAAGATATAAAAAAGTGCCACACAGTGCCCCTATAAGGTTTTTTTTCTATTGACCAGTGGCAATAGGTGAGTACACATGAGGTTCCAATAGTAGGTAACTATTGATAGTGGTTTTACATAGGTCCTATTTTTCACTTACCTATGCTACCCCGTAATTTTTACAATTTGTCATGGACACAGTTTAGCAATGCAAAGCATAATCTACGACTGTATTACAAGGTTTTCTTAACTTGCATACCAGAAATGTACGCCCAACTTGTCTTATACTGCCCTGCCCCTCCAGGCTATATAAATCATTATGTACAATGTTTTTTAAATCCTCCTGTGCTAGATCTGACTATATCCATGCAACATTTTTTTTTTCTGTTTTTTTTTCCTTTTTCTTTTCTCTTTTTCTGTACATACTTATTGTATATGTACTCTGTTACTAATATGTATACTATTTCTGCATTTTGTTTGCAGTTTGCAGTTTGATAAAGGCCAGATTGTGGCCGAAACCTTACACCTTTTCTCTTATATTGCCTTATTTAAAATAAACTTATTTTGCATATTTCAACCGAAGGAGTGCTCGAGTTTTTCATTGCAAGTATATAGTGCCTGTCTGTGCGCTCTAAAGATAATGTGCCACAGTTCCACCTAAAATGAACAAACATCACTCACCTGTTCCAGTGTTGCAGGTCTGGTCTCTTGTGACTAGGCCTTCTTCTGGGAAATGACGAAAGAGGCACCATGACATCACGCCACCTGCATCACTGAAAAATGTGCCGAATTGTGGGGAAGGGGTCTGATGGTTTCCTTCTCTCACCAGCGCTAGTTAGACTCTTCAACTGTATTGCCCTCCTATGAATGCAGATACAATTGAAGTGCAGAAAAGGTACCAGATTTCAGTTCCGCCGAACCGGCTGTTATTTTAACAACTGGGTCAGAAGAACCGGCCGTATCCCACACCTGCGTTTTTAAGGTAGACGTTTCCTGTTGATGTTAGAAAATATAAATGAAGTTATACAGGTTAACTATAAAATTCAATTGCTTGTTTTTCTAGGTCACAGTGGAAAGCCCATGGGGAATATGTGGCATCAAATACTGATGAATGTACAGCAACTTTAATGTATTCAGTGAACTTGAAACAGGAGGGAACAATCAGCTTTGAATATTTATATCCAGATAGCAACATTGCCTTTGAATTCTTTGTAAGTATCTATTAAGTAACCCTAGAGAATGTTTGCACTGTTCAGTTTCAAAATTTATATACAGATATGCATTGTTTTTGTGTTCCCATGCAGAGAAATCAGATTTCATGTTTCTGTGAAGTCTGAATCTGCAAGTTTCCCAGCATTTAGAAGCCCAAAGTATAACCGCATGTTTTCGACATCAGAATCACTCCTTTTTAGCAACAGGAGTGTTGCAATAATAGGCATGTAGGAGTGTAGGAAATCCTAGCCCCAAAGTCAGCAAGATTGTAGAGGATATGTCACTGTTTTTGCTGGGCAGAACCACCTCGAGAGTAGAACGATCAATAAGATAGCGTCTGTAGGATCAAAATCTTTTCAGTTCCATTCGCCACTGAAGAGAAATGTATATGTTATCACTCCTATTGGATGCTGACATGTTACTTTCCCCTGATGGATGAGGTAAGGGACTTGCTCAGTATGGGGTCATTTTGTCTGTTTACCGCATGGGGCTCCTGTAGCATGCACTATATGACCACTATGTGGCTGTAAACTTATGAAAACTCTGTGGAGTATTATGCGGGCAGGTTAGGGCCTTAAGTTTGATAGCACTCTGCATAGAATTTCTATTGGCGCTGCTAAGCAGTGCACTAATAACTATACCAGACAGTGTCAATCTACCAGTTCAATACAGTATTGGGGCAAATAGCTGTTAAATGTTGGCCCAATTGACTAATGTACAGGTGCATAACAATGCTATACAATGTGACTACAACCATACACTGCCAAAATAATATGCAGTACATTGTCTAAATAATAGCGTCAAACAATACCATAATAAATATTAACATCAGTACACAAATAATACCATGATACAGTAACCAAATACCAGCACCATAATGGCTGAATAAATACTAATAAAATAATAGTGCCATACATTGCTCAAATAATAATGACCTACAAAGACCTATTAACAGTGCTATACAATGTCTAAATAATCTTGGCATGCAGTTAAACAGCAGCTCCATCTTTATTAAAGTTAAACTAATTGGCCTGCTTATGCAAAAATGACACATTTTGTGATAATAACTGTTTTAGCTGCTTTTTAGAGTCTATTTACTAGTTTTGGTCATAGTGTGGTTCTTGCTTTGATTTTCTAAAATAAATGAATGCAATAAGACTTCAACATGTGAATAGCGGCTCAACACAGCCCTGCTCTATTATGGCTAGCACAGACTTCAGCTGTGGCCTAGTAGGGAACAGAATGGGATCTCTGTATTGGCACCATTCAGGTATAAGAAACTTTGGGTCTTGTAGAGTTCCATGACCCTGACCTCTAGTTTTTGACTGTAGTGACTTTAAAATGGTCCTTGTCTAGGGCAGGGGTACTCAACTATTTTTAGTGAAGTTCTATTTACCTGGGTCTGCTGTTAGGTGAACATCTGATTTGAACCCCAAAGGTAAGGCTATTTATATGGGTCAGATTTGCCATAGGCAATTTCGAGACGTAGATATGTGGCAGAAATCCGAGGCTTATCTGTTCCCTGTAGACAGGACCACACATAGTGCCCTTTGTATATAGTTGCCACACAGTGCCCCCTGTGGACAATGCTTTACAAAATTTGGAAAAGACCCTAGTAGTTGGCGGGTAAAAACTTAAATATATAGAAAAATTGCCAAGGCAATTGGAACCTGTTTTTTTCCCAACTACTTACTAAGTAATAGAATAGTAGAATAAATGAAATACCTTTATTAAATTAGGGACAAACCACATGAAAATGTAAAACTACAATGTTTACTGGCACATGCAATTTGCAGACATAAAATATGTCTATAGAACATGAGAGATCTAACCCAATGCAAAGTTGACACTGAGTATAACTACTAGCTATAGTCAATTATATGAAGTATCCGCTCCAGTTAACATTGCGCTAAAAGACTAGTATAGCCCCCCTGTAGACAATGGCACACAATGTCCCTTGTAGATAGTGCCCCACAAACAAAAAAAACTTGTACTTACCTAGCCCCGTTCCCACGACTAACGGAGCTGCATAGCAGGCCTCCTCAGACACTTTAGGTGTGCAACCTATGAGACGGGACCCTTGCGTAGGCCGGCGCGATGCATTAAATCCTGTCCCAGGGTCTTATAGGCTGCATGCCTAACATCGCCTGTAGCCTAGTGAATGGTGGAGCAGGGAGCTGATGGCTTTCTTCTCCGCCATAGTGTTCAATTGTATCTGCATTCAGAGGATGTAGATACAATTGAATGTAGCAGTCGCCCGAGTCAATAATCCGAGGCTTCTGTGCTAGCGATGCCAATGCTCCGGACAGCTAGGGTCTGCTTGGACCGTGGTCCACCAGTTGAGGAACCTTGATCTAGGGCAGGGGTCTCAAACTGTCCTCTGCGGCCCATGGGGCACACATAGCTCCCTCAGGAGAGGAGAGAGCAGGCGAAGGAGGAGTGCACCAGCGAATGACGAAACCCCGAGCCGGAGTCCTAGAGAAGACCTTATACTAGTGCTCTGCTCTGAGGAAGCCCCTAACATCACTTTCCATATATGAACAGTGATGTCAGGGGCTTCCCCAGAGTTCTGGAGTAGAGCCTACACTAGTGCTCTGCTCTTGGACTCTGGCTCTGGAGTTGCCCCTGACATCACATGCAGGTCCAGGAGGATCCCCGACGTCCAGGGTCTATGGACGGTGATGTCAGGGGCTCCTCCAGCAGAGGAATCCCCTGACTAAGCGTCGGCAGCACTCTCGCTGGGGATTCCACTCCTAGGGATAGCCCCAATAGAGCTATCTATAGGGAGGGGTGGCATTCTCTACAGTGGGCACTGTGGCACGATCTACAGAGGACACTGTGGCATTATCTGCAGAGGGCGCTGTGGCATTATCTGCAGAGGGCGCTGTGGCATTATCTACTGAGGGCGCAGTGGCATTATCTAAAAATGGGCTGCCCAATCTTCATATTCTTGTGTCAGCCAAACACTGCCAACTGAGCAGCCAGACTGCAATTGGCGACACCTAAACTGGAAAACTGGATAAGCACGTGGAGTAAACTCCCAAATTTCTGTTAAGTTTAAACCTAGTGCTATTATGGTAATGTAGTATTGTTATAGTAATGTAGTAGTATTATAATAATGTAGTAGTATTCTAGTAATGATGTATTGCTATAGTAATGTAGTATTGTTATAGTAGTTCAAATAACGAATTGATTAACAATAATTTTGTATTGTATCAAATTGGAAAGTAATGCGGCCCATCAACTTCAAATTTTTTCTATGTGCGGGCCATTTACCCAGCAGAGTTTTAGACCTCTGGTCTAGGGGGAATTAGTTACAGGCCGACATGAACCCTGTGATGTCTGTCCTCACTCATGCTACATCTTCTGTTATGTTAGAGGGGTGTCCCAGAGATTTCAAAATTTCAGTAACTGCAGACAATGTTGGAGAGGTTACTCTCTTTTTAAAACCCCCTCTGCTGCTCCGGCGGTCCCTGATGGTCCCGCAGCTGTCACGTGCTGTACATGCAGGCATCACCATTGAGGCCAATAATTGGGTGCAGCAGTCACATGAATGTTTTAGATTACGTCATTGCTGCAGGATCTATAGGAACACCCAGAGCCCACTGCTGGAGCAGCATGAGGATTTAAAACGTGACTAACTTTTTTTTCTTTTATTTTCTAACATTTACTGCAGTTACTGAAATGTTTAAATGTCTTGAACAACCCCTTTAAACCTCTCCCCACCAATGCTTTACAATAGACATACTCCTGCATAGTTATACTATGTCAGTTGGACACTATCGGTGAGTTAAAGTCTACCTAAACCTTTCAGGTGACTTTTCAGAATTAAGTTGTCATATGTGCGTACATGAAGACTAATCCTATAACTGGCCATTATGACATGTATATAATGGCATTTATCGCCAGTTTTCCCCATCTGCAGGCTCTATTTCTATTTTTCAGTTTTCTCTTGGCTAAGCTCCAGAGGAGTAGGAGACTAATTGCTATTATGTCTGCCATGTGATCCTGCTCCCCTAGCACTATCTATCACAAATGCACACATATAGAAGCAGCTTCAGCAGCATCGAGGAGATCTTTCAGCAGTAAGGAGCAGTGTAGCTGTGAATCCAGGACTGGGGTGAGATAAATCACACCAGAAGTGGCAGCAGTCTCTGTCTCTCTCCAGCAGCTCCGTCCCCCTCCACTCTCCATAGACTTCTATAGGCAGCAGTTGTAACCTGATCTCTGTTTAAATTACTTTGTATGGATTTTATAAAAAAATCCAGTGTGTAAACCATTAGGTTACATTCACATGACAGGGAAAAATGTGTGATAGCCGTTTTTTTTAATGGCCATCACATGATCATTTTCAGAACATTGTAGTTCTATGTCTGTATTCACACAGCTGTTTTTTAACGGCCCATGAATACCGGCCGTCAAAAAATAGAACATGTCCTTTTTTGGCCATCTTCACGGCCAGACGGCCACCATGGAGCTCAATGGATCAGTTTTTAACGCTGTTTTTCAGGAATTAATCCTTGTGACGGCCATTAAAAATGTAACCTGGCCCTCAAAAGAGGACTCCCGAGCACAGCGCTACTTTAATGCGCTGAGCCCACGGAAGGTCTTGTCATATATGGACAGTGATGTTAGGGATTTTGAGATTTCGGAATCTCCGGCCAGAACGTCTGCAACGCTCTGGCCAGGGATTCTGCTTCTAGAGAGATGTGAACAGTGACGTCCGAGGCTCATCCAGGAGCAGGATCACTGGCCAGAGCATTGGTAATGCTCTGGCCAGGGATTCCACTCCATATATGGACAGAAACGTCAGGGAACCCTCCTGGAGCGGAATCCCCAGCCAGAGCGTTGCTGACACTCTGGTGATTATGCTCCTGGAGGAGCCCCTGGCGTCACTATCCATATATGGACTGTGACGTCGGGGGATCTACCTGGAGCAGAATCCCCGGCCAGAGCGTTTTCCAACGCTCTGGCCGGGGATTCTGCTCCTGGAGGATCGCCTGGATGTCTCTGCCTGCTGGTCCATACATTGCTCCCTGAGCACCTTTATTGAATCTGACAAGGAGTGGTGAGTGACTATTGTAGCTGACTTGCTGGTGACACGGTGGTTACACCACAAACTCTCTGTTGTCCCCCCTCATATTGCACAGATGTAATCTTGATATAAAATGACACCTGGAGGACTTTTTTTAAGTATATTTTGCTGTGCACTAGCCTAAGTTGCTTTTTCTGTTCTTAAATATCTCTGCTGGTTGGGTACACCTGCAATAGTCCCCTCCAAGCAATCTAAGATAACCGACAAAAAGGAGAAATCCTCTGGACCTGTGTTTGTGTCCCGTACGTTGCGGCCTTCTGAAGCTTCCACCACTCCCTACACTACTGATGACTCTCCCACTGAACAGTCTATGCTAGATGTTTTAAAGGCTGTTAGTCTTGTACCCTACTAACCAAACAAATAGATTCTCTTCAGATGCACTTTGGTCTCCTCAGAGCTAATGTGCATACATTGCATGAAAGAGCCACGGAGTCTGAAGTACGCATATCTGACCTGGAGGATGCGGTGACTCCTCTTAGATTCAGAGTCAACACCCTGGAATCTCTGCAGCCTGCATGGTGTGCTAAACTCGATGACATTTAGAACGGTCTACGGTGGTGCAACATGTGCTTTTATCGGTTTGCCTAAAAATGTGGAAAAGCCAGATCCAACTGCATTCTTGGAAAATTGGCTTAAAGAGGCTCTGTCACCAGATTTTCAAACCCCTATCTCCTATTGCAGCAGATCGGTGCTGCAATGTAGATTACAGTAACTGTTTTTTTTTTTTCAAAAACGAGCATTTTTGGCCGAGTTATGAGTATTTTTATGCAAATGAGCCTTTCTTAAGTACAACTGGGCGTGTTTAAAGTTAAGTCCAAGTGGGCGTGTATTGTGTGTGTACATCTGGGCGTTTTTACTTGTTTTACTAGCTGGGCGTTGTGAATAGAAGGGTATGATGCTGACGAATCAGCATCATCCACTTCTCTTCGTTAACACCCAGCTTCTGGCAGTGCACAAACAGCAGTTTTTGACCACACATGGGGTGTTTCAGTACTCGGGAGAAATTGCATTTACATGTGTTGGGGGCTTTTTCACCTTTATTCCTTATGTAAATGAAAGAAATTTCAACAAAAACTGCATCTTATTTTCCAAAAATTTTAATTTTCAATTTTCACAGGCCAATTCTAATTAAATCTATGAAACCCCATGTGGGGTCAAAATGCTCACTGCACCTCTAGATCAATTCCTTGGGGAGTGTTTCCAAAATTGTACTTTTGTGTGTGTTTCCTATGTTATGGTTCCACCTATGTTATGGACCTCTTCAAACCTGATATGGTGCCTAAAATATATTCTAATGAAAGGAAAGCCCCAAAATCCATGAGGGGCTCCTTCATTTTTGAGGCCTGTGTGGCAGTCAAGTAGTACATGAGGGCCACATATGGTATATTTCGAAAAACTTCAGAATCCGTGTAATAAATATTGAGTTGTTTCTGTGTTTTTTTTTCAGGTACAAAATAATCAGTGCCAGCCAAGTGAGGAAAATTCAAGGTGGATGAGAAGCACTGAAAAGGGATGGGGATATCACCAAGTAATTAACATTTCCTGTCATTTTCTGTATTCCCTTTGCATACATCTGCATGTAGGTTACTCAATGACTGATTTATGCTAAAGGTGCTTGCGTAGGGCCAAAGATTTTGCCTAGAACTATAGATGGAAAAACACGTACATGTGGTTATAACCTGCTGTCATGTAAAAAATGTGATGGTAACCTGGTTTGTGGTGCAGATCACCTGTGAGAGAATTTCTGATAAACATCAAGTTTAGTTTCACAGCTATTTCACTCCATTTTGAGTGAACTGTATGCTCAAATGAGCTCCATTGCAGAATCCACACCATGCATTACTTTTATATATAGTTTCTTGCCAGGAGTTCAGAACCAAGCACTGTCAGCAATATAAAAAAAAAAACTATTTTAGCTCCAAGTTGAATTACTATCAAGATGAAGAGACATTTCTGTCCAAATTGTTAATGTAGTTTCACTGCTACAGGGGCGGGGGATTTAAATTCAATAAATACAAAAAAGTTTATATATTGATAAAAACATTAATAAAAAGCCAATCAACATTTACTTTTGCTAACGTTGAACTTTAATCCTACCTGTATTAAATGTAAGCCTCGCCATAATCCCACAATATCCCATGTAGAAAGAGATGCCAGACGATGCATGTGCGTGCAGTCCATACTGCCACCCAGCCAATCGGTGATAAGCGCCTTACTTAAAGAGGCTCTGTCACCAGATTTTGCAACCCCTATCTGCTATTGCAGCAGATAGGCGCTGCAATGTAGATTACAGTAACTTTTTTATTTTTAAAAAACGAGCATTATTGGCCAAGTTATGACCATTTTTGTAGTTATGCAAATGAGGCTTGCAAAAGTCCAAGTGGGCGTGTTTAAAAGTAAAAGTCCAAGTGGGCGTGTATTATGTGCGTACATCGGGGCGTTTTTAATAATATTACTAGCTGGGCGCTCTGATGAGAAGTATCATCCACTTCTCTTCAGAACGCCCAGCTTCTGGCAGTGCAGACACAGTGTGTTCTCGAGAGATCACGCTGTGACGTCACTCACAGGTCCTGCATCGTGTCAGACGAGCGTGGACACCGGCACCAGAGGCTTCAGTTGATTCTGCAGCAGCATCGGCGTTAGCAGGTAAGTCGATGTAGCTACTTACCTGCAAACGCTGATGCTGCTGCAGAATCAACTATAGCCTCTGGTGCCGGTGTCCTCGCTCGTCTGACACGATGCAGGACCTGTGAGTGACGTCACAGCGTGATCTCTCGAGAACACGCTGTGTCTGCACTGCCAGAAGCTGGGCGTTCTGAAGAGAAGTGGATGATACTTCTCATCAGAGCGCCCAGCTAGTAAAAGTATTAAAACGCCCCGATGTACGCACATAATACACGCCCACTTGGACTTTTACTTTTAAACACACCCACTTGGACTTTTGCAAGCCTCATTTGCATAACTACAAAAATGGTCATAACTTGGCCAAAAATGCTTGTTTTTTTAAAATAAAAACGTTACTCTAATCTACATTGCAGCGCCTATCTGCTGCAATAGCAGATAGGGCTTGCAAAATCTGGTGACAGAGCCTCTTTAAATCCCTTATCTAGCTTTCGCTAGTGCTAGTTAAAGAGGCTCTGTCACTAGTTTAGTATTCACCTACCTAATCTAATAGGCACTGTCACACTGATATTGCTAGTGAAAATTCTGTCCCACCACGTTTATTATTTTAAAAGTTATGAGCTTTTTTCTAAATATGTAAATGAAGCTATACTTAACAAGTGGGATCAACACCAGCAATTCTCCTGTGGTGGAGCTGCCTCACAGCCTCTGACGCTCTCCTATCAGCATGAAGATGCTTCACACAGTGTGAGAGACTGAGGCTGGAGGGAAGGGGGATCAGTTCAAACAGCCATATCTCAGGCTGTGGACCACCTAGAACAGCGATTCTGGTGGCATATGAAAGATGAGATTCTAATATTTCATCTGACACCAGTTCTAGCTGTGAAACAACCGGAGATACAGTTGAAAACAGTCGGGAATGGAAGCTGTATACTATATGATCAGCCTATGTTCCTGGACAGGGAAAGGAGAGAAGCTGTATGACGATTGGACAGGGCCATACAGAAAACATTAAACCGCCCAGAGTGAACAGAAAGAGTAACCTCCTACTGGGCTATTAGAGCCAAATTATCATATTTGAAAAAAATGCTCATGACTGCAAATAAAAAAAACTTTTTTTAAAACAAATCACAGTGTAGTGATCAGCATCATAGGGCCTATTAGATTAGTTAGGAGATAGAGCATTAATAAACTAGTGATTGATCCTCTTTAAAGTGGTTATTACCCTGTATCAAGCTTTATACAATGTTTTGCGTGTGCCTGATATTCCCCATGTGTGACCCTGAATATTGACCAAAACATACTAAAGTCCAGGGGCCAACACAGTCGCAAGACCCCAAACAAAAATGTGGGAAAATGGGATTTAAAAGTGAAACACGCAGTCAAGTTAATCTTTCTCTTGGTAACTCAGAATAAGCTCTATTACGCAAAAATAGAGCTGAAATACTGTACTGTATATGAGTTCTGGAATTCATTAAAAGGCATAAATGCTATTGATTTGTTCTTGATTTTGGAGGCTACTATGAAGATTTAGGAACACTCTGTGGACAAAGACCATAGATACTGTTTGTACTGTGAAACTCACAAGTGCTATTTTTTTTTTTTAAGCCTTATATTTAAAGAGGCTCTGTCACCAGATTTTGCAGCCCCTATCTGCTATTGCAGCAGATAGGCGCTGCAATGTAGATTACAGTAACGTTTTTATTTTTAAAAAACGAGCATTTTTGGCCAAGTTATGACCATTTTTGTAGTTATGCAAATGAGGCTTGCAAAAGTCCAAGTGGGTGTGTTTAAAAGTAAAAGTCCAAGTGGGCGTGTATTATGTGCGTACATCGGGGCGTTTTTAATACTTTTGCTAGCTGGCCGTTCTGATGAGAAGTATCATCCACTTCTCTTCAGAACGCCCAGCTTCTGGCAGTGCAGACACAGCCGTGTTCTCGAGAGATCACGCTGTGACGTCACTCACAGGTCCTGCATCGTGTCAGACAAGCGGGGACACATCGGCACCAGAGGCTACAGATGATTCTGCAGCAGCATCAGCGTTTGCAGGTAAGTAGCTACATCGACTTACCTGCTAACGCCGATGCTGCTGCAGAATCAACTGAAGCCTCTGGTGCCGATGTGTCCGACACGATGCAGGACCTGTGAGTGACGTCACAGATCTGCACTGCCAGAAGCTGGGCGTTCTGAAGAGAAGTGGATGATACTTCTCGTCAGAGCGCCCAGCTAGTAAAAGTATTAAAAACGCCCCGATGTACGCACATAATACACGCCCACTTGGACTTTTACTTTTAAACACACCCACTTGGACTTTTGCAAGCCTCATTTGCATAACTACAAAAATGGTCATAACTTGGCCAAAAATGCTCGTTTTTTAAAAATAAAAACGTTACTGTAATCTACATTGCAGCGCCTATCTGCTGCAATAGCAGATAGGGGTTGCAAAATGTGGTGACAGAGCCTCTTTAAGAGCAGTCTCATGACAAATGCATTCCAAGTAATTATATACTCAACTTAATGATAACCAACCTGTTTGATAAAAGACATAAGCCAATCAAGCTCAACCAAGGGATGGGAAAAAGGGAAGGTATATGGATAAACTATAGAATATGGTTAGACTATTTGTTTTACACCTATTAATCCAGAAGAAGATAAATACAAATAAATAAAAAGCTAAATTTCCCTCCTGATCCCATGTGTCTATCAGACTGGATTAACATTCAAACAAAAAATGTATACATTCCATAAGCGCTGATATTTTTTGGTTCTAAGACATTATCTATGCCTTTTTTTAAAGCCATCTACTGTCCCTGCTGTTACCATCTCCTGCGTTCGGTGTCTATTCCACACATTCACAGTTCTCACAGTAAAGAAGGCTTGTCGCAGCTCTTTACCATATTTTTTATATGGATCATTTATATATTTATAAGTTAATCATACCCCCCCCCCCTCTTTTCAAGTTGTATTAAATGTAATTATTTTAATCTTTCCTCATAACTTAGATTCTCCAAGCCCCTTATTAGTTTAGTTGTTCTTCTTTGGATTTTTTTCCAACTCCAGGGCATCCTTTATATGAACTGGAGCCCAGAACTGAACTGCATATTCTAGATGAGGCCTCATTAATGCTTTGTAAAGTGGTAATATTACATCCCTGTCCCGCGAGTCCATGCCTATTTTAATACACGACAATATCTTGCTGGCCTATGAAGCAGCTGATTGACATTGCATGCTGTTATTTAGTCTATGATCTACAAGTACACATAGATCCTTCTTTACATGTAACGCCCAGTTTAGCACCCTCTAGGACATGATGCATGCAGATTATTAGTACCCAGATAAGTAACTTTACATGTGTCCACATTGAACCACATTTGCCAAGTGGATCCAAACACCAAGGGTATGTTCACACGAGGTCATTACGTCCGTAATTGACGGACGTATTTCGGCCGCAAGTACCGGACCGAACACAGTGCAGGGAGCCGGGCTCCTAGCATCATAGTTATGTACGACGCTAGGAGTCCCTGCCTCGCTGCCGGACAACTGTCTCGTACTGAAAACATGATTACAGTACGGGACAGTTGTCCAGCAGCGAGGCAGGGACTCCTAGCGTCGTACATAACTATGATGCTAGGAGCCCGGCTCCCTGCACTGTGTTCGGTCCGGTACTTGCGGCCGAAATACGTCCCGTCAATTACGGACGTAATGACCCCGTGTGAACATACCCTTAGTGTGTCCAAATCGGCTTGTAATATGTGAACATCTACAAATGTTGTGGTGCTTTTTCTCCTTTAGTCCTTGTGGAAATGATAAAAAATTAGCTAAACCTGCATTTTCATTGAAAGAGTGTAGATTTCCATTGTCACGGCCTTCTTCCAATAATTTCTGCAATAAACCTGTAGGGTAAAAATGCTCACTATACCCTTAGATAATTTCCTTAAGTGGTGTAGTTTCCCAAATGGGGTCACTTTTGGGGTATTTCCCCTGTTTTGGCACCGCAAGAGCTCTTCAAACCCAACATGGTGCCTAATGTATATTCTAATAAAAAGGAGGCCCAAAATCCTCTAGATGCTCCTTTGCTTCTGAGGCCGGTGCTTCAGTCCAGTAGCACACTAGGGCCACATGTGGGATATTTACTAAAACTGCAGATCCTGGGCAATAAATATTGAGTTGCATTTTTCTGGTAAAACTTTGTGTTACAAAAAAAAAAATGGATCAAAAAGGAATTTCTGCAACAACAACAAATTAACTTTGTAAATTTCACCTCTACTTTGGTTTAATTCCTGTGAAACGTCTAAAGGATTAAGAAACTTTTTAAAATGCTGTTTTGAATACTTTGAGGGGTGAAGTTTTTCAAATGGGGTGACTTTTGGGGAGTTTCTAATATATAAGGTCCTAAAAGCCACTTCACAATTGAACTGGCCCCTGCAAAAATACCCCTTTGAAATTTTCTTGAAAATGTGAGAAATTGCTGCTAAAGTTCTAAGCCTTGTAACGTCCTAGAAAAAGAAAAGGATGTTCAAAAAACATTGCCAATCTAAAGTAGACATATGGGGATGTTAATTAGCAACCATTTTGTGTGATATAACTGCCTGTCTTACAAGCAGATACATTTAAATTGAGAAATGCCACAATTAAATACAGAATGTATCGAGAAAATTTTGCCAGTAACATAAAGTCCAATGTGTCACGAGAAAACAATCTCAGAATCGCATGGATAGGTTAAAGCATTCCGAAGTTATTACCACATATAGTGAAACATGTCAGATTTGAAAAATGAGGCTCTGTCAGGAAGGTCAAAAGTGGCCAAAGACGGAAGGCGTTAAACTTTGAACACTTTTATTAAAAAAAAAAAAAAATTTATTATGGTGTTTTAAGCAACTTTGTAATTCTTTTTGATGACATTTTTTTTAGGGTGTGTTCACATCAGCGTTGACCTTCCGTTCATCAGTTCTGTCAGACCTTTCCGTTGAGGAACCGATGAACGGAAAGCTAAACGGAAACCATACCTTCCGTTTGCATTACGATTGATTTCAATGGTAATGCTTCCGTTGTAATTTGTTTCCGTTCTGTAAGGTTTCCGTTCTTTTATTTTTTATTTTATATACACAACAGAAGCATTACCATTGAAATCAATCGTAATGCAAGCGGAAGGTATGGTTTCCGTTTGGCTTTCAGTTTATCGGTTCCGCCAATGAAAAGGTCTAATGGAATAGATGAACGGAAAGCAGACGCTGATGTTAACAGGTCCTTACTTTTTCAGATGCAGCTTCTATGTGTCCTGGATACATAGAACCTGTATCTTGCGCTCAAACCCGAATGAGTCAGAACTTACTGCTTTGGTGACAGCGGGTCCTGCGTGTCTGACACGCAGGATCCACCTGTAAGAGACACGAAGCAACCGCTGTCACCGAAGCAGTCCGTCCCACTGACCTGATGGATCCGAGTTTGAACGCAAGATACAGCTTCTATGTTTCCAGCATACATAGAAACTGTAACTGAAAAACTAAAAAAAATTATAAAAAAAACAATTACAAAGTTGTTTAAAAACCATAATACATTGTTTTAATTGAAAATAAAAAAAAATAATAAAAAAAAGTGTTCAAAGGTTTACATAGCCATTATATTTTCTGGGGAGATTGATCTTCAATGTTGTTTTGTAAAAAAAAAAATCACATTATCCTGTTGCCTAATCCTTTCCCCACACCATTTCTCTACCCACCAATATAGTCTGACCCCTCTCTAACCTAACTACCCCTTTATTTTCTACATTGACCTCCCTCCTCAGCCCTAGTTTAAATACTCCACCACCCCTGCTACAATTCTCTCCCTCAGCACAGCGGACCCCCTTCCATTTAGGTGCAAATCATCTGCAGAATACAGTTTGTACCCAAATATAAAGTCCGCCCAGTGCTGAGAATTTATAAATTTACAGTTTTGTTTTTTTTCAGGTAAAACTCACACAAGGAACCAATGTTCTATACTGGAGAACAACTGCTTTTTACATGGGAACTAACACTCTCAAGCCAGTGTTGTTGAGGAATATTTTGATTACAGGTATATGTTATATTTGTATATATGACTTTTTTGATAATTTAAAAAAAAAAAAAGCAGTGCGTGTCAGTTTTTTTTCTCCCCACAGGTGCTGCTTATACTTCAGAATGCTTCCCATGCAAGCCTGGTACATTTGCCCCCAGTAGTGGGGCTTCATCCTGTCAGCTATGCCCCAAAAACACTTTTTCGTATCGTGGGGCTTCGTCTTGCACACCATGCGAATCTGACAAGTATTCAGGTAACCTATATGTAGAATTGCAACAATGCAAATCTGTAACTTTGTAGCTTGTTGTGCACAAAACTGATGTTTTTGTCACCTTACAATGCAGAGGTGTAGCTAGCAGGGGGAAGGGGGGGGGGTGGCCCCGGGCCCACTGAGATTGTGAGGCCTAGGGCTGGCTCCCCAGCTGTGGCATGTACTAGTGTCAACTGTATCTGCGTCTTTAGAACGCAAATACAGTTAAATCCGATGCTGGAGCACGAAGCTGTCAGCTCCCTGATCCAGCATTCACTGTGTAATGCTGGCCATGAGCGGCTCAGTGCAGACAGGCACGATGCAGTCACGTCGTCGCGCCTGTCTGTGCTGAGCCACACACTGCACAGACCGGAGGAGCAGAGGAATCCCCTCCACTTGTCGTGGGAATGGGGTTAGGTGAGTATTTCTTTATTTTTATTATTATTAGGCACTACGGGGGCATCATATTGCATGGGGTTGCTATGGGTGAATTATACTGTATGGGGGCATTATGCTGGCGGTGGGGGAATTATATTGGCAGGGAAGAGCAGCTGTGTGGGCATTATGTTGGCTGTGGGGGCAGCTGTAGGGGCTTTGTACCAAATATGGGTGCAGCTATGAGGGCATAATAATGTGGAGGCAGCTATGGGGCATCATACTGTGTGAGGGGCATTATAGGGTCATTATCCTGTGTGGGGTCGGCTATGGGGGCATTATACTGTGTGGGGCAGCTTTAGGGGCATTATTCTATGTGGGGGCAGCTATAAAGGCATTATACTGTATAGGGACAGCTATATGGGCATTATTCTATGTGGGGGCAGCTATAAAGGCATTATACTGTATAGGGACAGCTATATGGGAATTATACTGTGTTGGGGCAGCTATACGGGCATAACCCTGTGTGGGGCAGCTTTAGGAGCATCATACTGTTTGGGGGGCCACGAAGAGGTCATTATACTGTGGGGGGAAGCCACAGGGGAATTATCCTGTCTGGAGGAAGCTATAGGGGCATTATCCTGTGTGGGGCAGCTATAGGAGCATTATGCTGCATGGGGGGGCCACAAAGAGGTCATTATACTGTGTGGGAGCAGCCACAGCGGCATTATCCTGTGTGGGGGCACCTATACGGGCATTATCCTGTGTGGGGCAGCTATAGGAGCATTATACTGTGTGGGGGCCATGAAGAGGTCATTTTACTGCGTGGGAAGCAGTATAGGGGCATTATACTGTGTGTGGAGACCGCTATAAGAACATTATACTGTTTGGGAGCCACTATGGGGTCATTATCCTTTGTGGGGGCCACTAATGGGGCATTATTCTATGTGGGGGCAGCTATAAAGGCATTATACTGTAGAGGGACAGCTATATGGGAATTATACTGTGTGGGGGCAGCTATAGGGGCATTATCCTGTGTGGAGGAAGCTATAGGGGAATTATCCTGTGTTGGGGCAGCTATACGGGCATAACCCTGTGTGGGGCATCTTTAGGAGCATCATACTGTTTGGGGGGCCACGAAGAGGTCATTATACTGTGGGGGGCAGCCACAGGGGAATTATCCTGTCTGGAGGAAGCTATAGGGGCATTATCCTGTGTGGGGCAGCTATAGGAGCATTATGCTGCATGGGGGGCCACGAAGAGGTCATTATACTGTGTGGGAGCAGCCACAGCGGCATTATCCTCTGTGGGGGCACCTATACGGGCATTATCCTGTGTGGGGCAGCTATAGGAGCATTATACTGTGTGGGGGCCATGAAGAGGTCATTTTACTGTGTGGGAAGCAGTATAGGGGCATTATACTGTGTGTGGAGACCGCTAGAAGAACATTATACTGTTTGGGAGCCACTATGGGGTCATTATCCTTTGTGGGGGCCACTAATGGGGCATTATACTGTGTGGGGCAGCTATGGGGATGTTATTCTGTGTGGGGGAAGCTATGGGGGCATTATACTGTGTGTGGAGACCGCTATGTGGGCATTATACTGTGTGTGGAGACCGCTCTGTGGGCATTATACTGTGTGTGGAGACCACTATGTGGGCATTATACTGTGTGTGGAGACCATTATGTGGGCATTTTACTGTGTGGAGACCACTATGGGGGTATTATACTGTGTGGGAGGCACTATGGGGCATTATACTGTGTGTGGAGACCACTATGGGGACATTATACTGTGTGGGGACCACTATGGGCGCATTATACTGTGTGGGAGGCACTATGGGGTCATTTTACTTTGTAAGGGGCCACTTTAGGGGCATTATACTGTGTGGGGAGGCACTATAGGGGCAGCTATGGGGGCATTATACTGTATGGGGGCGTTATTCTGTGTGGGGAAAGCCATGGGGTCATTATACTGTGTGTGGAGACCACTATAGGGGCATTATACTGTGTGGAGACCACTATGGGGGCATTTTACTGTGCGAGGGCAGCTATGGGGGCATTTTACTGTGTGGGAGGCACTATAGGGGTATTTTACTGTGTAAGGGGCCACTATAGGGGCATTATACTGTGTGGGGAGGCACTATAGGGGCATTATACTGTGTAGGGGTAGTTACAGGGGGCATTATACTGTCTGGGGAGGCACAATAGGGGCATTATACCATTTGGGGAGGCACAATCGTGGCATTATACTGTGGGGTAGGCACTATGGGGCTTTATAATGTGTGGGAGGCACTATGGGGGATTATACTGTGCGGGGAGGCACTATTCTGTGACTGGAAGTTACGTACACAGCGTACGTAAACAATGTAGTTCACTATTCTGCACTGTTTCCGTAACACAATTTTTTTTACTTCTATGGAAGTTTACAGAAACAGAGTAGCACAGCAAACTATGCTGTTTACGTAAGCCTGACCCTGCTAGAAGCGCCTCTGCAGTTGTAAACATGTGTTGGGGGAAGCCCACTGGGTTGGGACCCACTCAGATTTTTTTCGCTCCCCCCTGTGCTAAACCCATAGCTACGCCTCTGAATGGTAGGGTTAGTGCATCATATCAACTTTTTTTTTTTTTACAGATTTTTAAGTGCAGGGAATAAGAAGAATTTTTATTTATTAGACAGGACAGAATTACTCTATTTGCAGATCTCCCTAATGTTCCTCTTGTGGAGGGATTGTCCCTAATTTTTTTTTCTTGTTTTAAAGCCATATAATAAAGCTATACATTACATTGTGAGTATAGACACAAGGAGGCCTAAGATAACTAAGAAAAAGCTACACACATTGCAATTGTAAATATGTGATCTGTGGATCTAAGGCCCTGTTCACACAGAATTCCGAGCTGATTTTTTTTTCTGCCTGCAGAAAACTCTTTCAGGAATATTGAGGCAAATTTTGAATTGCCTGCACTTATTTTTCCGCTTTTTTTGCAGCGTTTTTCGCCCGCGGCCATAAAAGCGGAGAACACTGAGAAACGAGTCCGCAAGTTTTTCTACCTACCATTGATTTCAATGGAAGGTCAGAAGCAGAAAATCCAGCAAGCGGCCAGAAGCTATACAGCCCCCCTGTAGACCGTGCTATACAGCCTCCCTGTAGACCGTGCTATACAGCCCCCCCTGTAGACCGTGCTATACAGCCCCCCTGTAGACCGTGCTATACAGCCCCCCTTTGTAGACCGTTCTATACAGCACCCCTTTGTAGACCGTTCTATACAGCCCCCCTGTCGACCGTGCTATACAGCTCCCCTGTAGACCCTGCTATACAGCCCCCCTGTAGACCGTGCTATACAGCCCCCCTGTAGACCGTGCTATACAGCCCCCCTGTAGACCGTGCTATACAGCCCCCCTGTAGACCGTGCTATACAGCCCCCCTGTAGACCGTGCTATACAGCCCCCCCTTGTAGACCGTTTTATACAGCCCCCCTTTGTAGACCGTTCTATACAGCCCCCCTTTGTAGACCGTTCTATACAGCCCCCCTGTAGACAGTGCTATACAGCCCCCCTGTAGACCGTGCTATACAGCCCCCCCTGTACACTGTGCTATACAGCACCCCTGTAGACTGTGCTATACAGCCCCCCTGTAGACTGTGCTATACAGCGCCCCTGTAGACTGTGCTATACAGCCCCCCCTGTCGACCGTGCTATACAGCCCCCCCTGTCGACCGTGCTATACAGCCCCCCTGTAGACCGTGCTATACAGCCCTCCCTGTAGACCGTGCTATACAGCCCTCCCTGTAGACCCTGCTATACAGCCCCCCTGTAGACCGTGCTATATCGCCCCCTGTAGACCGTGCTATACAGCCCCCCTGTAGACCGTGCTATACAGCCCCCCCTGTAGACCGTGCTATACAGCCCCCCCTGTAGACCGTGCTATACAGCCCCCCCTGTAGACCGTGCTATACAGCCCCCCCTGTAGACCGTGCTATACAGCCCCCCCTGTAGACTGTGCTATACATCCCCCCCTGTAGACAGTGCTATGCAGCCCTCCCTGTAGACTGTGATATACTTTCAAGTATCACAAAGAGGGACAATCGATGTGGCGCGCAGCGGCAATTTTTTTTCTTTTAAGCCACGCCTCTAATCCCACCCAATCCCCGCTCATACACATCCGGTTCAGCCTACACAGTATAATGCCCCCATAGCTGCCACCATACAGTATAATGCCCCCATACAGTATAATGCCCACACAGATGCCCACACAGATGCCCCATACAGTATAATGCCCACACAGATGCCCCATACAGTATAATGCCCACACAGATGCCCCATGCAGTAGAATGCCCGATAACTGCCCCATGCAGTAAATTGCCCCATAGCTGCCCCCACATAGTATAATGCCTCCCATAGCTGCCCCACAGTATAATGCCATCTATAGCTGTCCCCACAGTATAATGCCCCCATACAGTGTAATGCGCCCCCATAGCTGTCCTCACAGTATAATGCCATCCATAGCTGTCCCCACAGTATAATGCCCCCATACAGTGTAATGCCCCCCCATAGCTGTCCTCACAGTATAATGCCATCCATACAGAAAGCTCTCCACAGTATAATGTCCCCATACTGTATAATGCCCATATAGCTGTCCCCACAGTATAATGCCCCCATACAGTATTCTGCCCCCACAGTATATGCCCCCACAGTATAATGCCATCCATTGCTTTCCCCACAGTATAATTCCCCCATACAGTATAGAGCCCCCATAGTTGTCCTCACAGTATAATGCCCCCAATAGCTGTCCCCACAGATAATGCCATCCATAGCTGTCCCCACATTATAATGCCATCCATAGCTGTCCCCACATTATAATGCCCCCATACAGTATATTGCCCCATAGCTATCTCCACAGTATAATGCCCCCATACAGTATATTGCCCCCATAGTTGTCCCCACAGTTTAATGCCCCCATAGCTGTCCCCACAGTATAATGCCCCCCATAGCTGTCCCCACAATATAATGCCCCCATAGCTGTCCCCACAGTATAATGCCCCCCATAGCTGTCCCCACAGTATAATGCCCCATACAGTATAATGCCGCCCCATATAGTAAAATGCTCCTATAGCAGCCACCATATCAGCCCCCCTTCCCTACCCAATATAATGCCCCATAGTGCCTAATAGGAAAATAATAACATAATTACTTAACTATCCCCGTTCTCATGACGGGTGGAGGATCCTTCTCCTCCGGTCTGTGCTGTGAGTGACTCCGCGCAGACAGGCGATGACGTCACTACATCGCGCCTGCCTGCGCAGAGCCGTTCAAGTCAGAGTGAATGCTGGAGCACGGAGCTGTCAGCTCCTTGCTCCATCATTCAGGAAGCGACCCCTAGAGATACGCCACTATATACAGTAGCCTATGGCAGAACAGGGATATACCTCCCTGCTCTGTCATAGTGTTCAATAGCATCTGCATCCGAAGGACGCAGACACTATTGAATGTGGTGTCGCTACTGCTGTAGCAGCCACAGCGGCTGCTAGCGGAGCCTCCGGGCATGGTAGGTAAGCCACTGGCCTCGGCCTCTCATTCAAATCAATAGGGGGCTTTTTCTGACGTTTTTTGGGCGCTAATTCCAATGTGGTTTCCATATTTACTGTTATCTGAATACCTAAAAAAGAACAGTATAAAAATAAAATTTCCTGTCGGGAAAGCACCACAATATATTAGCGTGAGGGAAAACATCAGGCTAATATATATTTTTCCAAACAAAATGAGAGTGAATCAATTTCACTATGTGGGCCCGGGGGCATATTACTAACAGCAATATTGAATTGGCAAATCTAGAAATAGCAAGTAAGAAGAGGCTGGACGGCAGCGCGGAGGGCTTAAGGGGAAGCCTCCATGACTGCCATAGGAGGGAAGAGAGCCAATAGGAGAAGAGGTAGTTGGGGAAAGGGAGGGGACCTATAGGGGAGGGGACGGGGGGGAGTTATCTGTTCCTCCCGCTGTTTTCGGCATTGAGCCGGAAGCAGCGGGAGGAACAACAGGTAGCAAATTGAGCTCCCACTGTTAGATTTCTTACCTCCCGTGGTAGTGCTAGGATGGCTTCCCTGGCCGCAATGTTCGAGCAGCTGCAGCGGCGTTTCACGATCCGGGCTGGCTGGAGGAAACAGTGGCAGTGCTAGCCCGGATCCCTCAGGCAGGCCCGTCGCGCTCTTTGTCGGCAGCCGGCATAGAGGCGCCCCCTTCCCCCACCCTTTTCACGGGCGTTAGTGTCACTGCAGCAGGGGAAGAGATGATCCCTGCGGCCCCTGCTATAATAAAGCAGGTGGCGTCGTCGGGAGCGGTGGCTCAGGCCAGGTCACCCCGCCGCTCCCGGCGGTCCCGTCCACCAGAGCGTCTGAGCCCAGACATGGCCCCGCGGGCCCGGCGTCGCAGGGGGAGCCCTTCCAAGGACGCTGCAGGCCAGGTTGCTGGGACGGGCGCCTCCTCCCAGGGCCTGCGTCCTGGCAGGAATCCCCAGACGCGACGGGGCTTGGCGGCTAACAGGGAGTCGCAGGCCGGGCTCCCGATCACACCCCCGCCTTCAGCCGCTGTATGCAGTGTCCAATCCACGGCCGCTCCGCATGGTGATGCGCCGGCCAGGGGGCAGGCTTCCTCGAGATCGGCGGGGAGGACGACAAGATCAACGCCGACGTCGAGGCAACAAGTCCGGTCGGAGGTTTGGATCCCTATGGTCGGGCGGCAGGTGGCCGGCCCTTCGGTCAGCATGTCGGAGTCCCCATGTCGTAGATGTTGGTGTGAGCGCCAGGCGACACCAAGAGAGGATTTGGAAGATGGAGAGCTGGATGAGACGCAGCGCGGTCAGGATTTTCCGGCTGGCGGGAATACAGCGCCTGGGCAGCCCGGTGAGTGTGTAACTCCAACGTTACCGTATCCAGCAATTTTCATGTCGGGTTGTGAGGGTGGGTTAGCAAGCGCGGAGGTTGTGGCTGTCGATAGTGGCGTTGTCGGGCGCGATGGCTTATCGGATTTGGTGGGTTGTTTGCGCGAGTTAGTTGGGCGTTTAGATAGGGCAGCGGCCCCTGTAGTTCCTGCGGTGTCCCTGGCGGTGGTATGGGAAGGTCATCGTGATGTATTGCCGCGGTCCGTGGGTAGTAATGTTGCGGGGGTGTCAAGAGAAGCAGTAGCAGTGTCGGTTCAAACTGAGGCGCAGAAGGATGGGGATAGAATTAGGCTGGATGATCGCGCGCGGGGGGAGGTGTATGTCTGTTTTGAAGGTCCGTTAGGTGCTCACCTGAAGCAGGAGGTGAGGGATCGTATTTGGAAAGATGAATACGTGGAGATATTTTCTCTTCTGCCGCTTGCTAAGTTCAATCTGGATAAAGGCAAGCGTGATGAGAGTAAAAAAGAGGAGGAGGAACGCCGGCGGTATAGGCTTATTCCGCAGACGTTCGTCAACTGGTCGCAAGCTTTCGCTATTTTGGCGAGCGTGATCGGAGAGAAGGCGGCGGAAAACTGCTCGGCGTTGTTCTGTTATTTCGATGCCATCGGGGAGGCGTATAGGGCGTACGGTGGGCAGGCGTGGTTGAGGTATGATGAGCAATTTCGCCAGCGGAAAGCGGTACGACCGGCGATTCGGTGGGATCAGAAAGATATTGCGCTATAGTTAAGGGTTACGGCCCCGGTTAAGCAGTCCTTTCCCGGGAGCGTTGGCCAAGGAGGGCAGTCGGGTCAGTCCGGACAGGGTTCCGGTTAAAAACTTGGGTTCTGCTGGCAGTTCAATGATGGCCAGTGTAAGTTCGGGGCCTCATGCAAATTTAAACATGTCTGTTCGGAGTGTAACGGCTCCTCTCATGGGGCTGCAAAATGTATGCGGAAAGGGAAGCGGTCAGGTCCTCAGTCCTCCTCCGCTGGCCAAGGGTCGGTCTCCGGTGAGGGTGGAAAGAATGGCACCGTATCTAACTGAATATCCGGATAGGGTTGCAGCCAAGTTACTTTTTGAGTGGTTTTTGTTTGGTTTTGTTATTCCCCCTCCTCCGTATGAGGTCCCGATTACGCGGCGTAACCGTAAGTCGGCTTATTTGCACTCGGCGGTTGTTTCAGAAAAACTGTTAAAGGAAGTTTCGCTGGGGCGCATGGCCGGTCCTTTTGTCGAGCCGCCTGTTGTGAATTTGGTTGTATCCCCCTTGGGAATCGTGCCGAAGCGGGAGCCCCATATATTCCGTTTGATTTACCATTTGTCCTTTCCCAGGGGAGCGTCGGTAAATGAAGGGATAGATCACGATTTATGCTCGGTGGTCTACACGTCATTTGATAAAGCGGTGGCGTTGGTGCGAGGGGCGGGGCAAGGGGCGTTGTTGGCAAAGACAGACATTGAGGCGGCTTTTCGTTTGCTGCCTGTACATCCGGAAAGCCAACGGCTGTTGGGTTGCTTCTGGAACGGGGGGTTCTACGTCGATAGGTGTCTTCCAATGGGGTGCTCCCTTTCATGCGCATACTTTGAGGCTTTTAGTAGCTTCGTGGAATGGGTGACGAAGGGCGTAGCGGGGGTGGACTCATTGATACATTATCTGGATGACTTTTTGTGTGTCGGCCCTCGCGGTTCTCCGGTTTGTGGTAATCTATTGTATTGCTTGCAGAAGGTTGCGTCGGATTTCGGAATTCCGTTGGCACCGGGTAAAACTGCGGGCCCAGTTTCCACCATCTGTTTTTTAGGGATCGCAATTGATTCGGTCGCTATGGAGTGCAGGCTGCCGGAGGATAAATTGCGACCATTGAGGCAGGAGGTGAGGCGGGCCTGCCGACTAAAAAAGATCACTTTGCGCGAACTTCAGTCGCTGCTGGGGAAGTTGAATTTTGCCTGTAGGATTATGCCAATGGGTAGAATTTTTAGTAGGCGTTTGGCGGCAGCGACGGCGGGTATCAGGGCTTCCCATCATTTTGTGAGGCTTGGTGTGGAACACAAGGCAGGTCTGCAGGTATGGGACGAGTTCCTCGGGCAGTATAATGGTAAATCGTTGTGGATGTCCCCGGTGCAAGAAATGAGTGACGTGGAGTTGTTTACTGACACGGCGGGGTCCGGGGGTTTTGGCGCATATGCGGGGGGTCAATGGTTCGTGGGGAGCTGGCCGGACAGCTGGGTGATCAGTGGGCTTACGCGAAATCTGGCCCTGCTCGAGCTGTTTCCCATCGTGGTTGCAGTAACCATTTGGGGGGACAGGCTCAGGGATAAAAAGGTTAGTTTCCACTGTGATAACATGGGAGTGGTGTTAGCAATTAACAACTTATCGGCATCATCTCCACCGGTGGTTCAGTTGCTGCGTCATCTAGTGTTATTGTGCTTGTCGCTAAACGCATGGGTGGTGGCGGTGCATGTGCCAGGGGTGTCCAACTGTATTGCTGATGCTCTTTCTCGCTCACAGTGGGATCGTTTTCGTCAATTGGCACCGGGAGCGGATGCGTCCGGCTTGGCTTGCCCGGAACATCTCTGGGAGCTGGTTTCGGTCCCGTGGAAGGGTTGCTTGAACGGTCGCTGGCTAGGGCGACTTGGAACGCTTATTCGGTTTGTTGGTAGCAATGGGAGGATTGGGTAAGAGTATTGGGCAACGTCTGCACGGAGCTAGACAGGTTGGTAGCATTGTTGTATTGGTTGGGTGATGCGTGGGAGGCGGGGTTTTCGCTGGCTAAGGTGAATCGTTTCGTTGCTGGTTTGGCGTTCGGTTTCAAATTACGGGGTTTCCAGGATGTATCCAAGCATTTTCTAGTAAAGCAAGCTTTGAAAGGATTGCGTAGAGGCAGGGCCGAGGCAGATCAGAGGCGACCTGTGTCTTTTTCCCTCCTTGGTTCACTGGGCGCAGCGCTGGGGGCTGTTTGTAAGTCACCTTATGAGGTAGAGCTGTTTAGGTTGGCTTTTTCCCTCGCGTTTTTTGGGGCGCTCCGAATTGGGGAGTTGGTCTCCCCTAGTAAGGCTAAGGCTGGGGGGTTGCGACAGGCGGATGTTCGTCTTTACCGGGATAGACTCGAGTTGTTGGTGCGGCGGTCCAAGACCGATCAGTTGGGCCGAGGTAAGCGGATAGTGTTGTTTGCTCTCCCGGGATCGACGATGTGTCCGGTCGCTTGCATGGGTGCGTTCAGGCCGCTGGGCGAGGTGCCGGAGGCGCCTTTACTCCGTCATGAGAATGGCACGTTTTTGTCTAAGTATCAATTTGATGCAATATTCAAAAAATGCTTGGCTGTGGTTGGTGTGGTGGACCGGTGCTACTCGTCTCACTCGTTCAGAATTGAATTCCGCGGCTATGGAAGCTGGGCGTTGGGGGTTGGATGACGAGGGCGTGCGTCGCATTGGCCGCTGGGAGTCCAATAGGTTTAGGTCTTACGTGCGCCCTCATTTGTTATGAGTTGTTTCGTTGTTTCTTATGATTTTCTGTGAGTTTCTTGTCCTTTCTTTCAGATCATCGCCCATGTTTAGTCTGGCTGTTAGGACATTCTTTTGTGCACTGGGGGGCACTGCGGGCGGATGTGCGCCCGGATGGCCGCCAGCTTCGCATTCCGCGTCGGGATGCGGTGTTACATTGGTTGGGGTTTCGAGGTATGTTATGGAGCCGGGTATTGGCCGAGTTTCAAACATATGCTCGCATGGATAGAGTCCCGGAGATTTTGGTGTTACATGTTGGGGGGAACGATTTAGGGGTACGCCCCTTTCGTGAGCTAGTGCGGGATATAAAGCATGACTTGCTGTGTTTGTGGGCGTCTCATCCGTCCTTGATGATTGTTTGGTCGGACATGGTTCCGAGGAAGGCTTGGCGCCTGGCAAGGTCGGTGGAAAGGGTCAACAAGGCCCGCATTAAGGTGAATCGGGCGGTGTCACAATTCGTTGCCAAGAATGGGGGCATTTGTGTTCGTCACAGGGATCTGGAGTCCGGGGTTGGGAACTATTGGCGTAGTGATGGGGTGCATTTGACCTAGGTTGGAATTGATCTGTGAAGCTTGGCCTTGGCAGAAGGAATTGAGAGGGCGGTGGTGGTTTGGAGGAACTCACAGGCTTAAGGTAGTCAAGGCCTGCTTCGCTGTGGCGTGGGGAGTCCTTGAGGTTGGTCAGTTCAAAATGGTGGGGGGGTCGCATCGGGGTATGCGTCCCCCAAAAAGGTATATCATTTGAAAACTTCATAGGGTGTTATCCCTTTGAAGTGGTCTTCTGGTGGTTGGAGCCATCTGCAGAGGTGAGCGGTGCCTCCGAGCTGGTTTACGGCTGGAGGTAAAAGAGTTGGTGGTGGTTTGCAGATGGCTAATTTAAAGAAAAATCCGGTTTTAAAATGGCTTCAAGGACTTCCCCTGCTCTGTTAAAGTATTAAAATATGTTTATGGTTAATTCTGATTCTGACCCATGTTGGGTCATGTGAATTAGAGGTGGAGTTATGCGAATGTTTCGGATTAAATTTCATTTAAATAATGTAAATAAATAAACGGCTGCTGTGGCCATTTCATATCCAACCTCGGTTGTCACGTGTCGTTATTGGGAGATGGGAAAGAGAAGGGGGTGAACAGGTTCATTAGGTAAAATATTGCATGACTCTACTTAAGCCAGTCAAGGGTATTACTGGTTAACTGTACCATTTTAAAGGTTTTCAGAACACCCACAAAACACCAACTAGTAAAAGACCACAACCAGTAAACTACTCTTTGGGTGCGTGCTTATTTTGCTGCCGATTCACAGCAGTTTTTGCTCTTCCTACACTGAAAAGAGTGAAATCCGGTGTAAACATCCGTAACAGAATGAGCATGTGGCATGCTCTGATTTCCATGTGTAAAATTTTCCGCAGCATGTGGATGAGATTGGTTAAAATCTTATGCACATTGCTGGTATTGTAATCCGCTGCAGATTTTCTGTGCGCAAATCCGCACAGAAAATCTGCACTATTTCGGTTCAGCGCAGGATGGTTAGGTGCAGTGCAAGGAGGCATAAGTCTCCGATAGGCCTTTCAAGGAGTTTGAAGGTGCCCCTGCATCAGGGGAGAATCCATTAGGTTATTAGATGATCATCCAAAGCCTGCAACGATTCATCTGTAAAGCAAATTTCTGGAACTGCCTAATAACCATGAACCAAAAACAAAGCACTTACATATACCTCCAGAAAATAAAAACAGACTAGAATAAAAAAGTTAGGACCACATTTATCAATGTATTTGCGCCTTTTTTGTGTGCATTTTAATCCAAAATAGTGTTATCTGCATTGCGTCGTATTTCTTAAACATTTGCGCCAGAATTTAGTGCCATTTGCTCCACGCATGTCGGTTTCTAAAAGTGGAGTGAAAGTGGGAGTGGCTTACTGCTTAGCCAGGATTTAGGCTTTCTTCACATCTGCCTATGGGTTTTCCGATCTGCTCAGTCATTGTACAGAATGAAAAAACTTTAAAGCCGGACCCGTCGCATGAACCTAGCGACACACATGTGAACAGAGCCTTAAACGCCTTTTTTTTTTTTTATAAAATGCAACTTTTTTTTGTTTGTTTTTTCAAGTTGCAAGTAAGTTGCATTTATACTCCACGCAGACCCAGGTGTGGAGAAAGTGGAATCATTTTATCCAGTGTGAAAGGGACTTTAACTTAGCCATTGGCTAAAGAAAAAACACTTTAGATAAATGTGGGCCTGTTTCAGTATGTATTTTTAATTAGTTACAAAAATAATATCCTACATTCCCTTCAATGAGTACTTAGAAGATATTAATGCCTTTTTTGTGCTTTTTTTTTTTATTTTCTTCTTTTTTTTTATCTGAAGGCATTTACTTGATTAAAAGTTGCTGAAATGTAAAAAAAATAATTATTTTAAATTGTACTTAATGAAAAAAGTAAAAATGCACTGTTTCATTTCTGCAGCTTCTATGTATCGCAATACATATAGGTTGCAGAAAGTTGCTCTGAGTCGAATACGACAGCGGCTCCTGTGTGCACCTGAATGATTGTCTTTGCTCCATTCTCATCAAGTTAAAGTGGATATTGTTAGGCTGGATTCACACGAGCACATTACATCCGTAATGGACGGTCGTACATAAGTATGATGCTAGGAGCCCGGCTCCCTGCAGTGTGTACGGTCCGGGACTTCCGGCCGAAATACGTCCGTCCATTACGGACGTAATGTGCTTGTGTGAATCCAGCCTTAGAGTAATGAACATTAACTGACCCCACTTCAGGTGGCAAATATATTTGGCTCCTACATGGATATGCTTGTGTGAGTAAAGCCTTGTTTTTCATAAAAAATTTTATACCTCAGCATGAGGTTTGAGGTATAAAAACTTATCTGATCAGTTTTCTACAAATTGTATTGCTAGCAATATGTTTTTAAGGAGGTTATATATATTTTATTGCTAGCAATATGTTTATAAGGAGGTTATATATATATATATATATTATTATTTTTTTAGATGCTGGTTCTGGATTTTGTACTCCTCGCACACCATGCACAGATAAAGACTATTTTTACACTCACATGCCATGTGATGCCAACAGAAAGGTAAAGTCATTTGTTTGCTGCATATACATTTTTGTCTGTCTATCTTTCTTAAAACTTAAACCCATAGTTTTTTGCTTTCCACATTTAGACACAGCTGGTGTACAAATGGATTGAACCTAAGATATGCAATAATACTATGGAAGGAGCTAAAGAACTGCCAGTGTCAGGAACCAAGATAAAATGTCCACCTTGTAATCCTGGCTTTCATCTGTCTAATAATACGATCTGTGAGCCATGCCCTCATGGCATGTTTTCAAATGGTACCAGTAAGTATACTTAAGAACGTATCTTAGAGACCTACAGTACTTATTCTCTAGCGTAAAGGCACTTTTACACCGGACAATGATCAGGTGAACTAGCTTTCCAGTGTAAACAGGGCAGCGATTAGCCACCGAATAAGCAAACGCTCAGCCGTCGGCTGATTGGCTCTTTTATGCGGCCTTAAAAATTTCCATTTTTCGGCAGTAAATATCTCTGTTGTGCTGCTGACAAGAGGCTAATGTGTGGGGATGAACGGTCAGTCCTACTCATACTACAAATCCATTGAATGAAGCAAACGAGCACCAATGGACATCCTCTATGTACCGTATTTTTCGGACTATAAGACACACCTGCCCATAAGACGCACCCAAGTTTTAGACAACAGAAAATAGGAAAAAAAATATTTGTTAAAAAATTTATTCTGTTTCACCACATTCTGAGAGCCAAACTTTATTTTATGCTTTTTTTCATCGATTGAGCGGTGTGAGGGCTTATTTTTTTGTGGGACGAGCTGTAGTTTTATTGGCACCATTTTTTGGTACATACGATTTTTTGATCACTTTTTTTTGTTGTTTCAATTTTTTACCCCCTTTGTGACTAAAAAACGATTTTGATGTTTTATATTTTTAAACTCACCGTGCGAGTTAAATAATGGTATATTGTAATAGATCGGACTTTTACAGATGCAGCGATACCAAATTATTTTATTTTTTACATTGTGCTTGGGGAAAAATGGGAAAATTGTGTTTTTTTTTATTTTTTACTTTTAATATTTTTTTTACACTGCTGAAAATGTATCTAACATTTTTTTTTTTTACACATTTTATTAGTTCCCCTAGGGGACTTTAACGAGCAGCTGCTTGGTTGCATGTGGAGATAGAGAAAAAGCGTAACTCGCTGAGCTACATTGTTTTCCTAACACCCATAGTAGTGAATGGCAGTTACGGAAGCAGCGTAGCATGCGAGCTACGCTATTTACGTAACTACTGTTCAGTTCTATGGGAGTTACGGAAACAGAATAGCTCAGCGAGTTACACTGTTTCCGTAACTCCACATGCAACCAAGTGGCCAGGAGAGCACAGAAAGCTAGAACAGGGTTTAGGGTGCCCTGTTCTAGAGATAGGTGCGGGTCCCAGAGGTGGGACTTGCATCTATCTGACATTTATGACATATTCTGTGGAAATGTCATAAATGTCCTTCATAGAAAAACCCCTATAAATCCGCGGTCGCTATTGATGTGGCATTTAACTAGTTAAAGGGGTTTGTCATAAAACACATGTAGCCCCTATCCACAGGATAGGGACTACATGTGAGATCGCTGGGGGTCCGACCGCTGGGACCCCCAGCGATAAGGAGAACAGGGGACCGAAAGTCACCCAAAGCGCTACATGAGAAGCCTGGACTGTGTCCGGCTTATCTGTTCCGCAGCTCCATAGAGATCAATGGAGAGCCGCTCGCACATGTGCAGAAGAATCCCATTGATCTCTATGAAGCTGCCGGACACAGAACGCGGAAGTCACAACTTCTCATGCAGCGCTCTTGGTGACTTTCGGTCCCCGTTCTCCTTATCGCTTACACATGTATCCCCTATCCTCTTTTATAGGGGATACATGATAGGGAATACATGCGTTTTATGGCATGTAAAAGACAGCTGATACCTGCAGTGTATGGAGCAGGCTCAGCGCGTGAGCCCTCTCCATACATCTTCCCCCCTGATCCATGATGTGCCGGCACGTCATGGGTCGGGAAGGGGTTAAGTAAGAAGCGGTCATGGGGCCCGGCATTGCTGGGTCCCTTGACTGCGGACTATAAGACGCAGGGACTTTTTAGCCAGATTTATGCTTGCTAGAAACTGCGTCTTATAGTCTGAAAAATACGGTATGTTTGTATATACACATACATATACGGTACTTTGCAAAAGTTTTAGGCAGTTGTGGAAAAATGCTGCAAAGTAAGAATACTTTCAAATATAGAAGTGTTAAAGGCTATGTACACCTTTTCGAAAGGCAATTTTTTTTACAATAAAAAGGTTAGTCAGTGTGATTAGTGCAACTTTAGGGCAAGTTTTTAAATAGTTTTTATTAAAAACTATTTTTACTTTTTGAGATACAGCTGCTCTGTATTCTCTATGGAGAGCAGCAGTATCTAGCGCTATTCACTGAATCAGTCAGTCCCATTGACATGATGGGTTCGGTTTAGTTGGGTACAGAGTGTCTCTGGCACGCAGCATCCACCTGTAAAATATCACATCTAAGTTATGATGTTTATTAAAAAATAAATTGCCTTTCAAAGGTTTACATAGCCTTAAAAGACCACATATGGGATGCTCTGGAGAAATTTCATGACAAATTGTGATAATAAAGTTTTTAACTAAAACTAGATATATTTGGAAAAAATTTTCATAGCCCAATTTGAACAAAATACATGAAACACATGTGGGGTCAAACTGCTCACTACACCCCTAGATAAATTCCTTGAGGGGTGCATAATGGAGTCTATTGGTAGGTGTTCATTATGCACAAGGCGCTACTTTATGTCTGAGTCCCATGTTTGTTAGGTTGCACGCTAAGGGTATGTGCACACACAAAATAAAATAACTTCTCAAAATACGGAGCTGTTTTCAAGGGAAAACAGCTCCTGATTTTCAGATGTTTTTCAATCAAACTCGCGATTTTTGCTGTGTTTTTAACAGCCGTTTTTGGAGCTGTTTTTCTATAGAGTCTATGAAATACAGCTACAAAAACGTCCCAAGAAGTAACATGCACTTCTTTTTCACGGCCGTTTTTTTTACCCCTTCGGAACTGAATGCCGTTTTTCCCATTTAAATCAATGGGCAGATGTTTGGAGGCGTTCTGCTTCCGATTTTTTTGTCCATTTACGGCTCGAAAAACGGCTGAAAATAAGCCGTGTGAACATACCCTTAGCCACATATGGTATATTTCTATAAACTGCAGAATCAGAGCAATACAGATTGAGTTGTTTTTCCCTGTTTCATACTTGGTGTGTAAGGGTATGTTCACACGGCAACGCCAAATACGTCTGAAATTAAGGAGCTGTTTTCAGGCGAAAACAGCTCCTGAATTTCAGACGTTTTGACAAGTGCACGCGTTTTTCGCGGCGTCCATTACGGACGTAATTGGAGCTGTTTTTCAATGGAGTTAATGAAAAATGGCTCCAATTACGTCCCAGGAAGTGACATTCACTTCTTTGAGGCGGGCGTCTTTTTACGCGCCGTCTTTCGACAGCGACGCGTAAAATGACAACTCATCTGAACAGAACATCGTAAAACCCATTGCAAGCAATGGGCACATGTTTGCAGACGTAATGGAGCCGTCTTTTCAGGCGTAATTCGAGGCGTAAAACGCCTGAATTACGGAGCGTTTTTCGCAGCATTTTTTTTACGCGGAAAAAACGGCCGCGAAAAAGAAGTGCAGGATACTTCTTGGGACGTTTTTGGAGGCGTTTTTCAATGACTCTAGCAAAAAAAGCTCCAAAAACGGCCGTGACAAACGCAGCGAAAACTGCAAGTGGTACAAAAAACTTCTGAAAATCAGGAGCTGTTTTCTCTTGAAAACAGCTCTGTATTTTGAGACATTTGTGACTCTGCGTGTGAACATACCCTTAGGGTATGTTCACACGCAGTGAGCAAAAACATCTGAAAATACGGAGCTGTTTTCAGGCGAAAACCGCTCCTGATTTTCAGACTTTTTTGAAAAAACTTGCTGCGTTTTTTACGGCCGTTTTTGGAGCTGTTTTTCAATGGAGTCAATGAAAAACGCCTCCAAAAACGTCCCAAGAAGTGTCCTGCACTTCTTTTGACGAGCCGTCATTTTACGCGCCGTATTTTGACAGCGACGCGTAAAATAAAGGCTCGTGGGAACAGTACATCGTAATTTCCATTGAAAGCAATGGGCAGATGTTTGTAGGCGTATTAGGGGCGTTTTTTCAGGCGGAATTCGAGGCGTAAAACGCCCGAATTACGTCTGAAACCACTGCGTGTGAACATACTCTTACGGAGGAGCACAATAGGTTGCTCGTGTCACTACCCAGAGCAACACTCAGGGTATGTTCACACGCTTAACCAAAAACGTCTGAAAATACAAACTGATTTCAGAGAAAACAGCCTCTGACTTTCAGGCGTTTTTGAAGCTGAAAATGAAATTTGGAGCTTCTTTTGAGGCATTTTTTCAGGAGTTTTTTGAGGCGTTTTCTCCAAATAAATGTTTTCGTTTTTTCCCATGATACATGGGGTTTTATTTTAATGCAATTTTTATATTCTTATTTTTTTTATTTTGTGTAAGGCTAAATTCACACAACCGTTAGTATACATTTACCTATCTTCCATGAGGAAGAGAGGATCGAAAGATTAAACGGAAATCAGCGGTTCCATTAGAATTACCATTGATTTCAATGATAATTCTTTTGTTTAAGATGCTTTTCGTTTGTCTCGGTTCGCTAGGTTTCCATTTTTTTAGACGGAAGCAAAAGTGCAGTCTCCAGAACTGTTTCCATTAAAAAAAGGGAAATCTCTCGATCCTCTGTTCCTCTGATGTAAGAGAGGTAAATGTATACGAACGGTAGTTTGAACTTAGCCTTATCGGGAAAATAAAGAAAAATTAACGCAAACAAGTTATTGATGTGGTATATCTAGACTTTTCAAAGGATTTGATACTGTGCCGCATAAAAGGTTGGAATATAAAATTAATATGCTGCGAAAAGAAAATATGTGTAATTGGGTCAACAACTGGCTCCGTGATAGAAAACAGAGGGCAGTTATTAATGGTACATTCTCAGAGTGGGTCACAGTTACCACTTCACCTCCCAAAAAATTGAATAAATAGGGATCAAAAAGTCACATGTACCCAAAAATGGTACCAATAAAAACGACAGTTTGTTCCACAAAAAACAAGCCCTCACACAGCTTTCTTGATGGAAAAATAAAAAAAATGGTGGCTCTTAGAATATGGCGACACAAAAATTAAATCATTTTTTTAAAACCGTAATTTTATAGTGCAAACATCGTAAAACATAAAAAACCTATATACATATGGTATCGCCATAATCGCATCGACCCACAGAATAAATTAAATATGTAATTTATAATGCAAGGCAAACGCCGTAAAAAAAAATAATATAAAGCCATAGAAGTTTTCACAGCCTAACTCCACTAAATTCAGCAAAAAACTTGTGGGATCAAAATGCTCACTATATCCCTGGATAAATTATTTTTAGGGTCACTTCTGGGGGGTGTCCATTCTTTTGGTCCCTCGGGGGCTTTGCAAATGCGACTTGACACCCGAAAGCTCCAAAAGCCAAATAGCGCTCCTTCGCTTCTGAGCCCTGCCGTGTGTCCAAACAGCCGTTTATTACCACATATGGGGTATTGCCATAATCAGGAAAAATTGATTTATACATTTTGGGGTGCTTTTTCTTCTTTATTCCTTGTAAAAATTTATAATTTCTAAGTTTTATTGGAAAAAATTTAGATTTTAATTTTTACGGACTAATTCCACTAAATTCAGCAAAAAAACCTGTGGGGTTAAAATGCTCACTATACCCCTTGATAAATTTCTTGAGGGTGTAGTTTGCAAAATGGTGTATTTTTGGGGGTGTTTCCACTGTTTTGGCGCCACAAAAACATCCTCAAACCTGACAAGGTGCCTAAAATATAATCTAATAAAAAGGAGGCCCCAAAATCCTCTAGGTGCTCCTTTGCTTCTGAGGCCTGTGCTTCAGTCCATTACCAGACTAGGGCCACATGTGGGATATTTCTAAAAACTGCAGTATATGGGCAATAAATATTGAGTTGCGTTTCTCGGGTAAAACCTTCTGTTACAGAAAAAAATAGATTTTCTGACAAAAAAAAAGAAATTTGTAAATTTCCCCTCTACTTAGCTTTAACTCGCAAACACCTAAAGCGTTAATAAACTTTCTAAATGCTGTTTTGAAAACTTTGAGGGGTGCAGTTTTTAACATTGGGGGACTTATGGGGGTTTCTAATATATAAGGCCCTCAAAGCCACTTCAGAGCTGAACTGTTACCTATAAAAATAGGTTTTGAAATTTTCTTGAAAAAGTGACAAATTGCTGGTAAAGTTCTAAGCCTTGTAACGTCCTATAAAAAAAAATGATGTTCAAAAAACGATGCCAACATAAAGTAGACATATGGGAAATGTTAATTAGTAACAATTTTGTGTGGTATTGCTATCTGTTTTTACAAGCAGATACATTTAAATTTAGGAAAATACTAATTTTTGCAAATTTTCTCTGAAATTTGGTGTTTTTCACAAACAAATAATAAATTTATTGATCACATTTTTCCACTAACATAAAGTACAATATGTTACGAGAAAATATTCTCAGAATCGCTTGGATAGGTAAAAGTATTCCCAAGTTATCACCACATAAAGTGACACATGTCAGATTTGAAAAAATCGGCTGTGTCCACAAGGCCAAAACAGACTCAGTCCTGAAGGGGTTAATGACCTTGTAGAGGGTTTACAGAGTATAATTTCAGTATTTGCTGATGTTCCTAAGGTCTGTAAAGTAAACAACACAGAGGAGGATAATGTAATACTACAGAGGGATTTGGGGAAGCTGGACGTTCGGGCAGAGAAATGGCAAATTAAGTTTAATGTGGATAAATGTATGGTTATGCACTTGGGCTGAGGAAACAGATTTTACAATTATGCATTATATGGTGTAGCACTGGGTAAAACTAGTACTGAAAAATATTTGGGGATATTGGTGGACAGTACATTTACCTTTAGCAACCAGTGCCATGTAGCTGCTGCCAAGGCAAATAAAATAATGGAATGCATAAAAAGTGGCATAGATACTCATGACAAGAACATAGTTTTGCCTATATACAAATCACTAGTCAGACTACATATGGAATAATGTGTAAAATTTTGGGCACCTGTATAAGAAGGTCATGGCTGAACTTGAACGGGTGCAAAGAAGGGCGACCACAGTAATTAAGGGAATGGGTAGATTGCAGTACCAAGAAAGGTTATCAAACGCTATTTAGTTTAGAAAACAAAACAGCATAGGGGCGATCTAATTATAATGTAGAAGTATATAACTGGACAGTACAAAGATCTTTCTAATGATGTTTTTATACCTAGGTCTGTAACCAGAACAAGGCGGCATCCCCTACGTCTAGAGGGAAAAATATTTCACCATCATCACAGATGGGTATTCTTTAGGGTATGTGCACACACACTAATTACGTCCGTAAGTGACGGACGTATTTCGGCCGCAAGTCCCGGGCCGAACACAGTGGAGGGAGCCGGGCTCCTAGCATCATAGTTATGTACGACGCTAGGAGTCCCTGCCTCTCTGCAGGACAACTGTCCCGTACTGTAATCATGTTTTCAGTATGGGACAGTTGTCCTGCAGAGAGGCAGGGACTTCTAGCATCGTACATAAGTATGATGCTAGGAGCCCGGCTCCCTGCAGTGTGTTCGGTCCGGGACTTGCGGCCGAAATACATCCGTCAATTACGGACGTAATTAGTGTGTGTGCACATACCCTTAGGGTATGTTCACACGCAGAGTCAAATATGTCTCAAAATACAAAGCTGTTTTCAAGAGAAAACAGCTCCTGATTTTCAGACGTTTTTTGTGCCACTTTTTTACGGCCGTTTTTGGAGCTTTTTTCAATAGAGTCTATGGAAAACGGCTCCAAATACGTCCCAAGAAGTGTCCTGCACTTCTTTTTCGCGGCCGTTTTTTTAACGCATAAAAAAACGCAGTGAAAAACGCTCCGATTTTTCGTCCGATTTTTGGTAGTTTACGGCCAGAAAAACTGCCGAAAATAGGCCGTGTGAACATACCCTTACCGTGAGAGCAGTCAGACTATGGAACTCTCTGCCACAGGATGTTGTGATGGTTGATTCTTTGGACAAGTTCAAGAAGGGCCTTGATGCCTTTCTTGAAAATATATTACAGGCAGGGGCATAGCTAATGGCTCATGGGTCCCGATGCAAAAGTTCTTCATGAGCCCCCCCCCACCATTTCTTCTCATGGCCGACAGCCCGCAGCTTTCAGCTGCATCGCTGAGTCTCCTAAGGGACCTAATGATGCAGCACTAGCAGCCAGGGGCATCGCTAACGTCTTAAAACGTCATGAGAGACAGCTTATCTATAGCACTACGACCCTATAGCTACGGATAGATATAGTGGATCCAGGGGCGTAACTAGGAAAGACTGGGCCCCATAGCAAACTTTTGACTGGGGCCCCCCCCTCTGCTGGGTATCACACAACCCCCCCCCCCTTGTAGATAGTGCCTCCCTATAGATTCCACCACACAGCGCCCCCCTATAGATAGCACCATACACAGCCCCTGCAGATAACGCCATACAGCCCCCCTGTAGATAACGCCATACAGACTCCCTCTGTAGATAACGCCATACAGCCCCCCTGTAGATAACGCCATACAGCCCCCCTGTAGATAACGCCATACAGCCCCCCCTGTAGATAACGCTATATAGCCCCCCCCCCCAAAAAAAAACGTCCTATAGTTTGTCCTACAAAAGACATGCATCCCCTATCCACAGGATAGGGGATTCATGTGTGATCACTGGCAGCGATAAGGAGAACGGGGGACCGAAAGTCCCCCGAAGTTCTCCATGACTAACCTCGGACTTCCGGCGTCTGCGCAGTTCAATAAAAATGAAAGGAGCGCTGGTCACGCATGCGCACAAGCGCGACCGGCGCTCCATTCATTTCTACGGAGCTGCCGACACAGACCCCGGAAGTCCGAGGTTTGTCATGGAGAACTTAGGGGGGACTTTCGGTCCCCCGTTCTCCTCATCGCTGCCAGCGATCACACATGTATCCCCTATCCTGTGGATAGGGGATACATGTCTTATGTAGGAACAACCCCTTCAGTGGCGTCGCGCTGTAGCAGCCATAGCGGCTGCTAGCGGAGCCTGCGGCCATGGGAGGGGGCCGTGCCGGCGGGTGGCACGGGCCCCCTCATGCTGCAGGCCCTGTAGAAGTCGCTACGGCTGCTATAGCGGTAGTTACGCCACTGCGTATAAGTTTGTACGGCGTAAAACTACAGCTCCCAGCATGGCCGGAACAATGGTAAGGATATGCTGGGAGATGCGGTTTCACAAAAAAAATCCTATCACCATCATCTCGCTGCAGATCATACAGTGACTACAATACTGATTAGAGGCAGAATAAACATTTACATTAAGTGACTCACCGGTGACGTCTCAGATTCTAGTTCTTTTCTTCTCCCTCCGGTTCAGACATCTATGATGGATTTCTCCCGGCCATGACCCATTTCTGCAGTTTTCCGTTTAGATGTCTTCAGCTTCTCACTTTTAAAACATTTCTGCACCTATAAAACGAAGTTAAAATTCTCAACACATCTAAATATAACTGTCACAAACACACAACATGTCCCCTGTAGATAGTGACCTACATAGAAGCCCCTGTAGATAGTGCCCACATATGGACTCCAGAGCTGCAAGGCAATAGTGCTAACCACTGAGCCACCGTGCTGCCCTACATATAGCTTCCCCTATAGTTAGTGCTCCACGTATAGCCCACCTCTGTATATAGTGTCTCACATATAGCTCCCCCTGTATATAGTGTCCCACATATAGCCCACCCCTGTAGACTGTGCACTACATATAGCCACCCTGTTGCTAGTGCCCCACAGGTAACCCACCCCTGTATATAGTGTCCCACATATAGACCCCCCTGTATATAGTGGCCCACATATAGACCCCCCTGTATATAGTGGCCCACATATGGACCCCCCCTGTATATAGTGGCCCACATATAGAGCCCCCTGTATATAATGGCCCACATATAGAGCCCCCTGTATATAGTGGCCCACACCCCCACATATAGACCCCCCTGTATATAATGGCCCACATATAGAGCCCCCTGTATATAGTGGCCCACACCCCCACATATAGACCCCCCTGTATATAATGGCCCACATATAGAGCCCCCTGTATATAATGGCCCACACCCCCACATATAGACCCCCCCTGTAGCTACTGCCCCACATATAGACCCCCTATATATAATAGCCCACATAAAGATGACCCCCCCCCCCCCATAGATAATGCCATTCACATTTTTATGAGGGGAAAAAAAACAAAAACTTGACATACTCACATTCTCCGGTTCCCACGCTGTTCACTGGCGATGCAGACATGCTCTCTTCTGAGCATGTCTGCAGGAGTTGAACGAGCGTCCTCCAATGACGCTGATTGGCGGGGCAGAATGACTTGCCCCGCCAATCAGCACCTTCCAAGCATGGAAGCGGCGCGATGATGTCATCGCGCCGCTAGCCAATCAGTGTCATTGTAAGGCACTGGATGGTCAGGCACGGAACATGCCCGGCCATTCATGTATTTGGCTGCCGCTAGCACTGGGGCCCCCTCCGGTGCTAGCGACACCTACAGGCATGAGATGGCCTGTGTAAGGCTCGGCGTCGCGGGCCCCACAGTAGCGACGCTACCGCTGTAGTAGCCATAACGGCTGCTAGCGGCGCCACCGGGCCCCCTCAAGCCCCGGGCCCCGTAGCAGCCGCTACTGCTGCTACCGCGGTAGTTACGCCACTGAGTGGATCAGCAGACAGTTTCACACTTGATAGGCTTAGATATAGGGCCCAGTTCGCTGACATTGCGGCTCCAGCGCTGGACCCAGGAGAGGTAAGTATAATAATTCAATAAAATGGTTAACGAGGATTGTGTGTTTTTTTTTTATTTAAAAAAAATCATTTTTTCATTGTCCTTCTTCGTATTTTTTCTAAACTTTATTACTACTGCTTTTGTAATACCTGCTGGCTGATGACTGCGTCCATTACTAAGGCGCAGCTTAATGTTAGCCGGTGAAAAGGCTAGCACTAACCCCCATTATTACCATGGAACCCCCCGCCACCAGGTGTAATGGGAAGAGCCGGGTGCGATCCAGTACCCGAACTGTAGTGATGGTGGGCTACTGGGCGGCCGCAGACAGGTATTTTTAGACTGGGAAAGGTCAGAAACCTTGGTCCTTCCTGCCCTGGTAATGCTAGCCTGCTGCTGCTTCTATGTTGTATCTGGCTGGATATGAAAACTGGAGGGGACCCCTACATAGTTTTTTTCCAATTATTATTATTTTTTCATAACCAGTCAAAAAAACATAGCAGCAGCAGTCTAGTATTACCAGGGTGGGAAGACCTAATAATGGGGGTTAGTGTTAGCCTCTGCATCGACTAACACTAAACCCTGCATTAGTAATGGACGCTGTCAATCAGCCAGCGGCCATTACTAAGGCAGTAGTAATAAAGTAAAAAAAAAAAATACAAAGACATAGAAAAAATATTTTATTGAAATAAAAAACCCCAACACAACCCTCGTTAACCATTTTATAGAAAATAAAAAAGCAGTCATCTAAATAGTCCTCGAATCCGACAAAAAAAACCACAAACACAAAAAAAAACATTTGTAACAGATGTGGTAGGCTTAGATACAAGGCCCATGTGTGATATGTCTGTTTTACTCTGTATCTAGGCTTAGATACAGAGCCCCAGCAGACCGTAATCTTATACCGTATAAGATTACAGTTTGCTGGGGCCCTGTATCTAAGCCTACCATGTGGAAGGCTTAGATACACGGCCCATCAGACAGGATCACACATGGGCCCTGTATCTAAGCATACCATTCGGTTGGCTTAGATACAGGGCCCATGTGTGATCCTGTCTGATGGGCCCTGTATCTAAGCTACCACATGGTAGGTTTAGATACAGGGCCCTAGCAGACAGTAACGTTATACTTGCCCTCCTCTTCAGGTCCGGGCGCAGAGGAGGTCCTAATGCTATTCAGCATTGCGACGTTGTGCGCGGCACACAGCGTCGTGAGGTCATGACGTGAAAGACATCGGGACCTCCACTCCGCTGTGAACGAGGAGTTTAATTAAACGGTTAGTATAGTAATAGGGCCTGTGTAGTTTATTACATAGGCCCCAGTTACTATATTAGCTTTTAATAGACGTGGTGTGGGGGGCCACGGGGCCCCTGACTATGTGGCCCGGTCGTAATTGATACTGCGGTGACCCCTATATCTACGCCACTGATTACAGGTTACGAGTACTAGATTCTGGAGATCGGACGTTGATCCAAGGATTTATTCTGATTACCATGTTTCGAGTCGGGGGCAATTTGCATCAACCTCATAGGGTTTTTGCCTTCCTCTGCATTAACACTGTAGGGTTATAGGTTGGATTTGATGGACCTGTGTCTTTTTTCAACCTTATCAACTATGTAACTATGTAAATTTTTTAGTTTTTTACAATATTGTTTCTATTTTCTATTTTGGAAATATGAAGCGGGCTCACGGGCTGAGACCGCTCCATAGAGCGAGTGTGTCGGCTGTGTGTTACAGCTGACACTTCCAGTTAACGAGTGGGATCCCGTTCGAGTGCGATCCCGCTGGTTTAACCCGTTAAATGCAGCGTTCAATAGCGATTGCGGCATTTAAATTACTAATAACCGGGGGGGCAACCCTCTGTAATGTCCCAACGGCCCCCCCCCGTGGCGAGATCGGGGGGAGCCGTTGGTTGGCACGGCTGCCTGGGGGCCTGACAAAGTCCCCCAGATCCGCCATCTTTGTACTCCTATGAAGGAGACTGGCAGAATCGCGATATACTGCAATACATTAGTATTGCAGTTTATCGTGCAAGCGATCTAACGATCGCTGGTTAAAGTCCCCTAGGGGGACAAGTAAAAAAAAGTTAAATAAAGCTTTTTAAGAAAGGAAAAAAATTAAAAGCTAAAAAAAAAAACTTTTCCCATTTTCCCTCAATCACAATGTAAAAAAAATAAAAAGCTAACATAACTTGAATCGACGCGTCCGTAAAAGTCTGAACTATTACAATATATAATTATTTAGTCCGCAAGGTGAACGCCGTAAAAAATAAAAAATTAAAAACAGGATTGCTGTTTTTTGGTCCCTTCTTCTCCCACAAAAACGAAATAAAAAGTGATCAAAACGCCTCATGTACCCCAAAATGGTACCAATATAAACTGCAGATCGCCCCGCAAAAGATAAGCCCTCACACGGCTAAATCAACAGAAAAATAAAAACGTTATGGCTCTCAGAATGTGGCGACAAAACGCAAATTTTATTATTAACAATCAGTTTTTTCCTTGTAAAACATAAAGAAAACTATATAAATTTGGTATCGCTGTAATCGTATTAACCTGCAGAATAAAGGTAACGTTTTTACCATACGGTGAACGCTGTAAAAACACATATATTTTTTTTCTCGTTTTCCCACTATGGTAAATGTATGAAAATCTACAACTCGTCCCTCATACGGCAATATTGATGGAAAAATAAAAGAGTTATGGCTTTTGGAATGTGAGGAGGAAAAAACAAAAGTGAAAATCCGAAAAATGGCTGCGGGGGGAAGGGGTTAATAGCATAAAGTGCCACTAAAATATATATTATTTTTAAATTGTCTTCCCTTCTGTTAGTCATTTTTATATAGGGGATTTATATTTTGAGTTGGTGGGGAGAGAATTTTTTTTTTTTTAAAGGAAATCCATTGACTTGCATAATGTTGATTGGAAAGGGTTTTCTGTGTAAGGCTGGGTTAATATTGTTTTTTTTTTTTTTTAAATGCCATTAAACCCTTTTTCATATGTACGGCGCCCTGGAATTAATTAGACAGTAAAACAAGTGACATAAACGTACTTACAATCTACAAGGGAAAGGAGACTGTAGGTTAGGGTAGAATCTGTTCATCCGGTAGAGTAGTGGCAGCAGTTATAGCAGGTTGTATGCCTTTTCTGAAGAGGTGGGTTTTCAGGTTGCTTGTGAAGTTTTCCATGGTGGGAGAGTATCTGATTTGCTGAGGAAGGGAGTTCTCGAGTGTGCAGTAAGCACAGGAGAAATCTTTGAGACAATGATGTGAGGAGCACAAAAGAGGAGAGCAAAGCAAAAGGTCTTGGGAGGACCAAAGAGGGGGAGTGGCAGAGGTAAAACGTATATAGAGGTAGATTAACATGGCAGCAGAATTGAGGGTGGATTGGAGGGCTGCAAGAGTGTTAAATGGGAGGCCACAGAGAATTTTTATTGTCAAGGGTTCAGTTGAAGTTTGAAGTGTTCGTGGTGTTCCTACATCCAGGGCTGGCATCAGGGGTGTAAACTGCCCAGGGCCCCCATCCATTCAGGGTCCCCTGCTGACTATAGCAGCCACAACGGCTGCTATGGGGCCCGCGGCACCCGGCATATAACATTTTTCAGCCGGGCAGCATGGGCTTTCTCATTCCAGGTGGCGTTTCTAGCACCGGGTGGGGGGCGGTGCAAGCGACTGCCATATTGAATTGTATCTGCATCCTCAGAACGCAGATACAATTGCATACTATAGGCTGCAGGCCACGTTAGTCACCGGAACGGGACAAGATGAGTACAATTTTGTGTGGCACTATCTAAAAGGGGGAGGGCTGTGTGACTATCTTTATGGGGGGGTTGTGTGGCAGTATCTACATGGGGGGAGGGCTGTGTGGCACTACGTACAAGGGGGAGGGCCGTGTGACACCATGTACATGGGGAGGGCCGCCGTGTGGCACTATATACAAGGGGGAGGGCTGTGTGGCACTATGTACAAGTGGGGAGCTGTGTGTGTGGCGCTATATGTAGGGGCTGTGTGTGTGGCGCTATTTACGGGGGCTGTTTGGCGTTATCTATAAGGGCTGTTTGTGTGGCACTATCGACAGTGGGCTGTGTGGCGCGATCTGCAGGGGGCACAAAGGGGGCATTATTAATGGAAGGGGCACGGTTACTAATGAGGCACTTTTATTGTGTCATGCACTAAGGGATGATTATTACCATCTGGGGCACTGTGGCTTACAAATTTGTTTAGAGGATGGGGTAGGGAGGGTGCTGGAAATACGAGAAACCAACATTTCTTTGTGTCAAATTCTGCAGAGACGAGTTGAGGCTGGAATAAGTCATCACAGTGGTCTGGGCTGGATGGAGAAAAATGGGAAAGTAACGATTCTAATCAGAGAGAACATCACCAATGAGTCACTGAATATAAATTTGCTGTAATCACTTATGTCGTATGCAGAGCTCCTGTGTATAGCTGGCATCTACCACTATATGATGATAATATTGGTCTTCGTATAGTGGTTTTTATTCAGTAACCGTATGGGGTATGGATGTAGCCATCTTTAACTTGATTCTGATAATTTGCTGCAGCGTGATATCACACAACAAAAGCCATTGAAAAGTAATTGAAAAAGTCAAGATAAGAGATCTAGCCATTGTTTATTTAATGCGTTAAAAGTCAAGGTAAAGACTGCTACATCTGTATTCAGTCACTATGTGGTTATGGTGTGGAGGTATTATTCAGTAACAGCGTGGGGGTATTATTCAGTCACTATGTGGTTATGGTGTGGCGGTATTATTTGGACCTTGATATTGTGTTGTTATTGGTAATATTGGTCTTATAATAGTGGGTTGTGTTCAGTAACAGTATGCAGGTAATATTTAATCTGGTATAGTGGTATGATTTAATAACTATATGTGTATAGATTATTTTTTTGTGTAAGAGGGAGTACATATGCTTTGTGGCTTGCAACACTCCTGGACGCACTAGAAATCAGCGAAGCTGTTCTCTGCACACCTGCCTTCTGAATTGACTGCATTATTCAGGGGCGTAGCTGGGGGGGGCAGGCGGGGCATGTGCCCCGGGCGCAACCTGGTGGTAGGGAAGGGGGGGCGCCGAAGAGCAGCTGATTGCTGCTGACAGGCGCCCCATATGTTGGACACCTGCAGCAGCTTTAGGAAGAGCCAGGAAATTATGGCGTTCTGACTGGGGTCTGTGACAGCCAGGAAGTGGACCAGTCCAGTCACCTTACCTGTCACCTGTCAGTGACATGAGGTCAGATGACTCAGGTCAGGGGACAGGTCCACTCCCGTGCTGCAGCCTTCCAGCTCTGCTGTTACACAGAGCCGAGTAGCAGAGAGGAAGCTCCGCCCACAGCCCGTCCTGACCTGTGATGCTGTCAAGGAAACATGGTGAGTGCCTGTGTGTGTAGTGTGTATACAGTGTGTGTGTGTGTGTCTCTGCATGTGTTTGTCGCTTGCATCTACTACATTATCTGTACTCTGAGTTATTACTGTGTTATCTGCGGTGTTACATAGGACTGCAGGAAACATCTACTTAATTATCTGTACTCAGAGAGTTATCACTGTCTTATTTGTGGTGTTACATAGGACTGCAGGCAACACTACTTCATTATCGGTACTCCGAGAGTTATCACTGTGTTATCTGTGGTGTTACATAGGACTGCAGGTAACATCTATTACATTATCTGTACTCAGGGAGTTACCACTGTGTTATCTGTGGTGTTACATAGGACTGCAGGTAATATCTACTACATTATCTGTGCTGTGTACATATGTGCCTGTGTGGGTATATATGGGTCTGTTTGTGAATGTGTATTTGTGATTGTATATTTGTGCCTTTTATGTATTTGTATATGTTCCTGTCTGTGTATTTATCTGCTGGTGTGTGTGTGTGTGTGTATATATGTGTCTGTACATCTATATATTTACCTGTATGTATATATTCCAGATGTGTGTATGTATATTTGCCTGTATGTCTAAATATCTGTCTTTATGTATGTACAGTATATATGTTTCAGCGTGTCCATATATGTGGTCAATTTTTGGTTTGTGTAGGGGGCTGCAATAGAGAGTCCCGCACAGGGCGCCATCCAAGCTAATGCCGGCCCTGGTTGTCACCAACCCTAGTCAGAAGGAACTCCGTCGCTGCCTGCGCCGCATGACCTCCTCGGCTCCTCTGGTAAGTCACACCAGGCAGAGCGGAGAGTGGTAGAGGTAGGCTACCGCTCACCGGTCTGTTCACAGTGTGGCGCTAAGTACAAGGGGGGGGGGGGAGTGTGGCGCTATTTACAAGGGGGGAGTGTGGCGCTATTTACAAAGGGGCAGTGGGCTGTGTGTGGCACTATCTACAAGGGGGCTGTGCGTGGCGCTATCTACAGGGGGCTGTGTGTGGCCTCTTTAATTTATTTTCTTTTTATTTATTTTTATGTTAATTACATTATAGAACTACATCGCTTGTAAAATTTAAAAATGCTTTTTTACTCGAGTTACATTAAAAAAAATTGTGAAAAAAAATTATACCTCATTGATTGGTAGAGAAAGCCAATCTGAATCTTTGCCCCGGGTGCAGGAGAACCTAGCTACACCTCTGCATTATTGTTACAGTAATTCAACATTTGGGCCCTACATTTTACTTTGCCCAGTGCCACACTTTGTCTACGCCCTGCTCCGTCCCCCCCCAACCATGCGCTTTCCAAATACGATGCAAGTCCTATTGAAAATCACAATACTATTTCAGTGCTGTGATAGTGCTAGTAAAAGAGCTGTGCCTGCATCATCACTTACAGGTGTCAGCTGTTTTACACAGCCAACATCCCGTTCTAATAGCTCAATAGCGACTGCCGCGCCTAAGGAGTTTGACAGATGGAGAGGGCTCCCTCTGTCTGTCCATTGACCCCTGCAACGTGATTACTGGGGCCCTGACAAAGGCTAGAAGCATGAATTGCCTGTCCGTTTAATGCTCCCTGTTACACATGTAGATTTTGCAGCAGATATTTTCACCACTTGTGCAGGTAACCTAAGACTAACACGCAATTATGCTTGGGAATACTTAGTATACCAAAACATTATATAAGTGATCAATGCATAGTTACATAATTAGTACGATTGAAAAAAGACACATGTTCATCAAGTTCAACCAAGGAATGGGAAAAAGGTAATGGATGAAACAAAAATTCTACACATTCACATAGGAGCTGATGTTTTTTCGTTCTAGGAAATTATCTAAGCCATTTTTAAAGCTGCTGTGACCAGCTACTGTGGTAGGCTATTCCATAGATTCACAGTTTTCACAGTAAAGAAGGCTTGTCACCTCTGCAGATTGAACGTTTTATTTCTCCAGACGGTGGGAGTGCCCCAGGGCCGGCGTCAGCACATGGCGAACCCGCTCAAGTGCCAGGGCCCACTGCCCTTCTGGGGGCCAACTCGGCCGCCGGGTGCTGACGTTGCCATCATGGCTCGTCCAGAAGCGGAATCCTCGGCCAGAGCGCTGCCGACAGTTTTGCCGGGGGTTATGCTTCTAGAGGGAGCCCCTGTCTAGGAGGAGGTGTAACTACTGCTGTAGCAGCCGGGGCCCGCAGCATGAGGGGGCACGTGCCGCCCGCCATCACGGGCCCCCCATGCCTAGTGGCCCCGCTAGCAGCCGCTATGGCTGCTACAACGGTAGCGATGCCACATTCAATAGAATCTGCGTCCTTAGGACCCAGATACTATTGAACGCTATGACAGAGCAGGGAGGTATCTCCCCGCTCTGCCATTTACTAGGCTGCAGACTCCCAGGCAGAGTGCTAGTAGCACTCTGCCCGGGAGTCCAGCTCTGGGGTTGCCCCTGACATCACTATCCATATATGGGGGGGGGGTGCTGTTTGGCACATCCCGGGAGGGGGGCTGTGTGGTACGTCCCGGGAGGGGGGCTGTGGGGCACTTCCCGGGAGGGGGGCTGAGGGACACTTTACTGTCACTGTGAGTTCCTCTGCAAAGGAGCCTACTAAGTCGGTGTTGCCCAAGGGCCCACATAAACCTGTATCCGGCCCTGAAGTGCTCCCTAGTCTTTTGAGGGGGTTATACATGGAACAGGTTTTCACTATATGTCTTTTATGGGCCATTCATATATTTATATAAGTTAATCATGTCCCCCCTTTAGTCGTGTCTTTTCAAGACTAAATAGGTTTCATTATTTTAATCTTTCCTCGTAACTTAGCTTCAAGTCAAAAAAATACATATGAGGTATCTCCACGATCAACCTGTAGAATTTCGATAACACATATATTTTTTTACCGCTCGGCAAATGTCGTTTAAAAAAAAAAGAAAAAATGCCCCAAAATGATGATGGATTTTTTTTTTCTCACCCTCCATGTGTTTTTTAATAAGGGTCTATTGATTAGCGCTTTTTTGTACCCAAAAATACTGCCTATAAAGAGTGCAGCTTACAGCCCTCATACATCTACGTCAACAGGAAGACAAATCATGTATGGCTCTCGGAATACTACAACTCCAAAAATCTATCTGTTTCCTTAAAACATGCATTTGTGCAGCAGTAGTAATATATATATATTTTTAAAAACTATACATGGATGGTATATCCGTAATTGCATGCTTCTCAACCGTCATGGATTCGTGCCATGTCCTGGTTTCAGCTGTATCTGAGACATGATGGGCACAGGTACAGTTGAATCCAATGGTGTAGCAGGAAGCTTGGCGCTCCCAGTTCCACCATTCACTATGTTGCATTCAGTTTGTCACAGACAGGTGTGATGCAGTAACGTCATCGCAACTATGTGCACTGAGCTACACACAGGACAGACAGAGGAGACCTGCAGAGGAATCTTCCCTATTTCTCATGGGAACCGGGTTAGGTGAGTATTTTATTACTTTTAGGAGTCACTATGGGGGCATTATACTTTGTGAAGCACTATGGGGGCATTATATTGTGTGTGGGGGGGGGGCACTATGTAGGGCATTATACAGTGTTTGTGTGTGGGGCACTCTGGGGGAATTCTACAGTATACGGAGTCACTATGTCGCATTATACTCTGTGTAGGGACACTATGGGAGCATTATACTGTGTGTGGGGAGCACTTTAAGGTCATTATACAGTGTTTGTGGCAGAACTATGGGGGCATTATATTGTGTGGGTGGGCATTATGAAGGCAATATATTGTGTGGGTGGGCCTTATGAAGGCATTATATTGTGTGGATGGGCACTATGGAGGCATTATATTGTGTGCATGGGCACTATGGAGGCATTATATTGAGGCATATTGTGTGGGTGGAAACTGTAGGAGCATTATAATGTGTGGTGGGCACTATGTGGGACTTATACTGTGTGGGGAGGCACTTGGGCAATCTACTGTGTAAGGGGAAACTGGGGGCATAAAAATTGTATTGTGAGCACTATGAAGGCATTAAACTGTGGGGGTACTCTGTGGGCATGATCCTGTGTGGGGACACAAAGGGTACTTGGTGTGTATAGACAGGGATTGGGCAGGGTTAGAGGTGTGTCATAACGTTAAAAATAAATTCCCTCCTTACGATTGTTGAAAGTAGCGAGGTATGGTAATTGTACTGATCCTTAGAATAACCTCAACACGTCATTTATGCAGCACAGTAAACAGCGTAAAAACTATTTTTGGTGTTTTGTATTTATTTACTTATTTTTTTTCCATTTCTCCATAAATAGTTTTATAAGTTATTCAATATGTTATATGTAACATAAAATTAAACATACGACTTGTCCCACAAAAAGCCAGCTGTCATATTTTTTAAGTTAAATTAAAAAGCCTATGGAGAAAAACTGCATGACTTCTGCATGCTGCGTTTTGAAAAAAAGCTACAAAAATGCAGTAAACCAAACCGCAGTATGTTTAGACTCAAAATTTCTGATGCCAACAAACATCTGGCTACAGCATGCTTAATTAATAGCGGTTTATTTTTCTTTGCAAATTCAGTTTTTGTTTTGTTTTGTTTGTTTTGTAGTTTGCAAGGAGTGCCCAGTTGGTACACAAGCTGCACAAGGTTTTGAATACAAATGGTGGAATACACTGCCATCAAACATTCAAAGCACAGTCATGAGTGGGCTTAACTTTGAATATCAACAAGAGGCAGGTGAGTAAAGACAGTGTTTTTTTTTATAAAAATGTTGCTACAAAAAAACGTGTGATACACCAGGCTGATTCTGCCAAAGAGAAGACAGCATTTACTACACCCGATAGTTTATTCCAATAGTAGTCATCCCCAATAGTAATTTATTCCAATAGTAGTCCTTTTAGACTACATTGAGCCCCTGCAACAAAGATTGATAGACAGAGTTTTGAGACCACATCATTGCACTCTTCATAAATTTGTTGCGTCTTTGGTTGTCCATGCGCCACTGAATAAAATCTACATCAGCCAGGAACCAGCATAGACCTCTGGTATAATTTACACCAGATTCGTGAATAATGTTAAATACGGTAAGGTGTGGTGGCTCCGTCCCTTCCGCTAAGCTCTGCTTTTTTGAAAGTGGCGAGATCGGGGGGAAATTACCCAAAAGTCTCAATCAATGCACAATAAAATGCGTTTAGTTTCGCAAAGCAGATTTGGACCACACGGCAGACAACTGCAATGTATGAAGACCGCTTTAAAGGGAATCTGTCGTCTGTTTTTATGCCTCAAAACTTCTGACAGAGCAATATAAGGGAGAGGGGGGGAATTGTAACAATACTTTTTTTTTAGTCATGCATGACCAAGAAATTGATCTTTCATTCTCCCAGCGACACGGTCGTAAGTGCCACTGAGGCAGGTACTTAATGTAGAAGTGCTCTTGGCTTCTCCTTACTGCACGCTAACAGACCCACCGCTCTGCTCTAAGTGACGCCTCTAGCAGTCTCCTGATTGGCCACTAGAGTGGTACTTGTTACCGTGGCTGGGGAATCAAAGGACTGTTTCTAAGTCATGCAAGTTGCATGAGTGATACAAAAGGTATGTTTACAATCCCCTCCCCTATATCGCTGTCAGCTGTTTTGAGACCTAAAAACTGCTGACCGAATCCCTTTTAAATGAAGGCTTCTTCAAGCTTTCTCTACTGCAGCCTCACAAGCAAGAACATGTTGATGGCTGGGCCTCACATCCAGTGGTCGATGTCTATGCCAAAATTTAAAATATTGCTTAATGTATCTTCTGTTTGTCTCTTAAACCCAGTATAAAATTAAAATAAGAAGAAAAGGAGTCGATGTTGCTAAATCAGGCACTATTGCATCCAAAGGACTGTGCAACTGATCCAATCGCCATGATTATTCATATCAAAACTGCCTTCCCAACAGGGTTGCCAACTGTCCGTATATTCTTAGACCATAAAAAAGAAAAAAAAAAGGAATTTTTTTCTCAGTGTCCTATAAACAAAGTTTGAGGTTATTACGATTCTAATGATCATAGATTTACAATTCATAGTAAATGCTGTTAATGTGTACATATCAGCATTCTTAACTATAGACCGACACCGATACTATCCTATACTGGATTGGCCTTTGAATGATGCGAAGTCCAGACCTAAAGAAAATGCCTTATTGAATTGAAAGAATAAAATAAGGCCGGGTTCACAAGTAGCATAAATACTGCTGATTTTCCACAACTGATTTCATTGCGGAAAATGCACAGCGTATTACAGTAGCAGCAAAGGGAATGAGATTTGAACAAATCTCATCCACATGCTCCATAAAAAACCTGCAGAAAAAACATTCATAAATTTACCTGCAGTGTTTTGTTTTTTTTAATTCGCAGCATATCAATTTGTATTGCGAAATCGCTGGTTTACTGTTGTAGGTTTTCCCCATTAAATTCAATGGGGAGGTAAAACGCACAACAAATAGCAGATGTTGCGATTTTTCCAACGGAAAAGACGCGATTCCGCCGCAAAGATTGCAACTCAGAAAAAAAAAAATCGCATATCCAGATCTCTCTGCTCCTTTGTCCAGCCCGGCCTCCATGGATGATGTTTCATCCCATTTAACTGCTGCAGCAAATCACAGGCTGCAATTGTCACATGGGATAATACATCACCCCACGAGGCCGGGCTGCAGGAAGTCAGAGGGACATGTTGCCATGGCTACAGGTAAGCATGGGATTTTTTTTCTTTTTTTGTACCTGCTATATTCCGCCACAAACATTCTGGCTGAAAAACTGCACCACAATTTGTTGCGGTTTTTCGGCCGGCATTCCCCAGAATGGATATGCTGTGTACCTTTTACGCAGCGTATCTGCCTTATGTGAACACACCCTAAAGGTTAACAAAATAACAGAGTAGATGGTAAAATATTCCATCAATGTCCTATACCTGGGAAGTATACAAAGCATGAATTAAAAAACTGCAATACAAACACAAATCAATCCTACATTCCTATCTAATCCTTTATACAGTACTTCCAATGCACTTTGGCCATGTGTGTGTGTGTGTGTGTGTGTGTGTGTGTGTTCTTGTCAATGAATTAGAATATTACCAAAAAGTTAATTTATTTCAGTAATTCAATTCAAAAAGTGAAACTCATGTATATATATATATATATATATATATATATATATATATATATATATATATACACACTACCGTTCAAAAGTTTAGGGTCACTTGGAAATTTCCTTATTTTTGCAAGAAAAGCACAGTTTTTTTTCAATGAAGATAACTTTCAATTAATCAGAAATACACTCTATACATTGTTAATGTGCTAAATTACTATTCTAGCTGCAAACGTCTGGTTTTTAATGCAATATCTACAAAGGTGTATAGAGGCCCATTTCCAGCAACCATCACTCCAGTGTTCTAATGGTACATTGTGTTTGCTAACTGTGTTAGAAGGCTAATGGATGATTAGAAAACACTCGAAAACCCTTGTGCAATTATGTTAGCACCGCTGTAAACAGTTTTGCTGTTTAGAGGAGCTATAAAACTGACCTTCCTTTGAGCTATTGAGAATCTGGAGCATTACATTTGTGGGTTCGATTAAACTCTCAAAATGGCTAGAAAAAGAGACTTTTCATGTGAAACTCGACAGTCTATTCTTGTTCTTAGAAATAAAGGCTATTGCATGCGAGAAATTGCCAAGAAACTGAAGATTTCCTACAACGGTGTGTACTACTCCCTTCAGAGGACAGCACACATGGGCTCTAACCAGAGTAGAAAGAGAAGTGGGAGGCCCCGGTGCACAACTGAGCAACAAGACAAGTACATTAGAGTCTCTAGTTTGAGAAATAGACGCCTCACAGGTCCTCAACTGGCAGCTTCATTAAATAGTACCCGCAAAACGCCAGTGTCAACGTCTACAGTGAAGAGGCGACTCCGGGATGCTGGCCTTCAGGGCAGAGTGGCAAAGAAAAAGCCATATCTGAGACTGGCTAATAAAAGGAAAAGATTAATATGAGCAAAAGCACACAGACATTGGACAGAGGAAGATTGGAAAAAAGTGTTATGGACAGACGAATCGAAGTTTGAGGTGTTTGGATCACACAGAAGAACATTTGTGAGACGCAGAACAACTGAAAAGATGCTGGAAGAGTGCCTGACGCCATGTGTCAAGCATGGTGGAGGTAATGTGATGGTCTGGGGTTGCTTTGGTGCTGGTAAAGTGGGATATTTGTACAAGGTAAAAGGAATTTTGAATAAGGTAGGCTATCACTCCATTTTGCAACGCCATGCCATACCCTGTGGACAGCGCTTGATTGGAGCCAATTTCATCCTACAACAGGACAATGACCCAAAGCACACCTCCAAATTATGCAAGAACTATTTCGGGAAGAAGCAGGCAGCGGGTATTCTATCTGTAATGGAGTGGCCAGCGCAGTCACCAGATCTCAACCCCATAGAGCTGTTGTGGGAGCAGCTTGACCGTATGGTACGCAAGAAGTGCCCATCAAGCCAATCCAACTTGTGGGAGGGGCTTCTGGAAGCATGGGGGTGAAATTTCTCCCGATTACCTCAGCAAATTAACAGCTAGAATGCCAAAGGTCTGCAATGCTGTAATTGCTGCAAATGGAGCATTCTTTGACGAAAGCAAAGTTTGAAGGAGAAAATTATTATTTCAAATACAAATCATTATTTCTGACCTTGTCAATGTCTTGACTATATTTTCTAGTCATTTTGCAACTCATTTGATAACTATAAGTGTGAGTTTTCATGAAAAACACAAAATTGTCTGGGTGACCCCAAACTTTTGAACGGTAGTGTGTGTGTGTATATATATATATATATATATATATATATATATATATATATATATATATATATGTAGTAAACCTATATGAAGAACACCACAAAGGTTATCCCCCGGATACATTTATTCAGGTCACAACTATGACCTAATACATAATAGTTTATGGGGAATAAGGCATGGTAATAGCGGTGAACCCGCTGAATAAATGACAAACCTAAACTTCGGAGTCTGACACACCAAAATATTTTAAAACAAAAATATCTTTATTAAATACATATTAAAAAATATAACATGAATTAAAAACAGAGATGAATTCCACAGTGCAGAAAAGACAACCAGATCACACGTATATAATATATTATATCCAAAAATTTGGGTAATGGGCGACACTGTTGAGCTACAGAAATGCAGAGATACATCAGTAGTATATTACATTTATATGATGTGCATATTCTATTACATAGCCAGCATGAAAGAACAAAAAATAGCAGCAGAACAGAGAGGGGCTATTCAGCAGCAAAACAGCTCAGTGTAACTATCTACACAGCAGGTAGAATCAGAATAACTGTAAATTATAGCGTGTATAGCAATGTACGTGCCCCTGATAAGAGCCAGACAAAGGAGCCAATGTCCATACTATGCACACAAAATACGCACATAAATTAAATGGCTCAGCTGGACCCCATAGGTAAAGGGCACAATACAAAATCAGAGCTGTGGCTGTGTTGTCAGCCATAAATGCAAACCACCTCTACCCATGGTGATAGTCTAAATGCAAAAACTCATATTGCTGAAGGTGGACACATGCTGGGAACGGAGCTCATACCCATTTGGAACAGGTCACCCTCACTGGCGTCACCCCGACGCGCGTTTCGGCCCGGAAGCCTTCGTCTGGGGGTGGTGTTGGAAGTGCAGATGCCGTCCCCCTTATAGCCCCCCTCAACCAATCAACTCCTACAGCGGGAGGATGCAGCAGCTGTGCCTCGGTGTAGCAGATTAGCAGGACGTCGTTACAGGTAAACATACCCATGGTGCTGGATCCGGACGCGCTGGAGAGTGAGATCACATGACCAGTGATCCGGCCACAGCTGGGATAGAACCATGGCAACGGACGCCGTTCATCTGATCACAGCACCGAGGCAAGTGCAGGCTGTTTTAAAATCAGATGCAAGACGTGAACGGACAAAGTAAGGAGAAAATGAATGAAGAATGCTCGAAAGATGCAACAGTCAGGTATACACATACCAGGAACTATTTCATATATAATGTTAGTCAACCATAATTAGCACAGTATGACTGGATAACACTTCATAAGCATAATTGTGTAAACTAAATAGAAACAGAAAATATTAAAGATACAAAAAATTATTAATTAATTATTGCGGAATACAAAAAGCACTAAAGTGCATACGTAAATATCTAAATGTATATACACATTTGTGTGGGTTTAAATAAATTGTTAAAATTATTATTTGAACACTTTCCCTAACCTTTCCCTATTGGTGTATAGCAGTGATAAATTATATGTGTGTTAAATCACATATAAACATAAAGATGTGATAAAGACATACAACAAGAGATGAAAAACATCAAGCATAAATATTAATAATAAATATATACATAATAAAAAAGTGACAAAAAATGAAGAAAAAGTGAAAGAATATTATATATATATATATACATATACACCAACAAAAAATCATACATAATTACAGGAACAAATAATATAATCAGTTGTGAATGAAAATGAGTGAATATATACACATATATTTACAACCTGTGAAAAATTGCTTAAATGGATATTAGTGACAACAGTGTATATAAATAAATAAATAAAGAAAAAACAAAAAATATATATATATGTATATATAAATGTAAATATGTAATATTTATAGTAAATTAAGGTGTTGAATTATGACAAATACCAGATTACAGATGCTTGTAGGTGTCACTTGATTTAAATATATATACAATTAAATTATAAACATACATATATTCACACAAATTAATTACAATATACAAAGCCACATTTAATGTACACCCACACCAAAAGGTGTATAAACCTGTGTGGATCACATTTAATAAGGCACAATCAATACATATACATCAGGATCAGAAAATACATAACTGTCTACATCTATCTATTCTATTTTCACAATTCATGTACATGATTAAAGCTAAGTTGACATAAGAAGCAGTCAATACATCTGTGCATCTACACATATTCATATTGCCGCTACACTAATTTAAATAAATCCGTCCAAAACATTCATATAGATATACAGTAGATTCATTACACACAGATTGATCTATTTAGAGAAGTAAAGAGGAACTTTGATCCAGCGCCGGTAGTTTTAAAAGGAAATTATGTTCTTCAATCTCAGTAGGAGAGATGATTAGAGCTAGAAGAAACTGCAGCCAAGACCAGGGCTATAATATGGGACAAACACAAATTTGTCATAGGCTTCAGAATAGAGGCTATAAGAATTAGACTCTTAATAGAGCCAAATCCTTAGTGAAATCTAAATCCCGAGACAAATTATTTTTTCAACAAGAAATCCTCTCACCTTCAGGGTCCAGCCAAAATTACGTTGGTTCTCCAATATAGTAAAGAATTTTCACAGATCAGGGATATTGTACATAAGTACATTCCTATTCTTTTTGAAGATGAGCGATTAGAAACAATATTGGGACAAGGATACCGCATTGTGTCACGTTGACCACCCACACTAGGCAATATACTCTCTCCCTCTCTCTTTTCATCATGCAAAACTAAAACCACATGGCTGCAACATAGAGGATTCTAGAGATGTGGTTCCAACACTTGTAAAGTGTGTTCATTTGTTCAGCCTTCTAAAAAATGTTATGACTCGAGAAAACAAAGAATTTTCCCATTAACCCCTTCTCGCACACGGGCGTGACTGTACGTCCAAATACAAATTGCTTTCCCGCACACGGGCGTACAGTCACGCCCTGTAGATAAAGCACGCACAGGAGCTGTGCGCGCTTTATCTTCAGCGGCTGTCAGCTGTTATACACAGCTGACATGCCGCTGCGATGGCTGTTACCGCTGATCGCAGCCATTTAACCCCTTCAATGCGGCTGTCAATGTCGTCCGCCGCATTGAAGTGGCTTACAGAGGGAGGGAGCTCCCTCTGTACCCCCAAGGCCCCCCCGCGATGGATCGCGGGTGTCGATGGTTGCTATGGCAACCAGGAAGCCGTTGCTAGGCTTCCTGGTTGCCGAGGTATGGAAGCTTATTAGGTCCTGCCCGAGGAAGGACCTAATACGCTAACTGTCAGTTGATGAATGACAGTTACAATACACTGCACTACATAAGTAGTGCAGTGTATTGTACCGGGGATCAGAAGACCAGATCTTCAAGTCCCCAGGTCAGTGTAAAAGAAAAAGTAAAAAATTAAAAAAAAAATGTGAAAGAAAAACAAATTAATAAATAAATAATAAAAACAACACTTGCCCTGTTTCCCTGATCAACTCCTTTTATTATTATAAAAAAAATGAAAACATGAAAAAAAAAACTATGCATAATAGGTTCGCCGCGTTCGGAACAGCCTGATCTATAAAAATGTCACATTATTTTTACCGCACGGTGAACACCGTAAGAATTTTTAATAAATAACAATGATAGCATTTTATTTTTTGGTCATCTTGTCTCAAAAAAAATGTAATAAAAAGTGATCAAAAAGTTGCAAGTAACGCAAAATTGTACCAATAGAAACGAAAGTTCGTTACGCATAAAACAAGCCCTCCCGCAGCGATATCAACGAAAAAATAAAAAAGTTATGGCTGTCAGAAAATGGCTACACTAAAACATGATTTTCTTTAGAAAAGAGTATTTTTATTGTGGGAACGTAGAAAAACTATATAAATTTGGTGTCGCTGTAATCGTATCGCCACGCAGAATAAAGTTAACATGTTGTTTATACTGCACGGTGTCGTGGAAATCCATCGCTCAAAATATATATTAGACTGAAATTTATACGAGTCCAAACAGACTCTCAAGGCCAGACTCCATTAGTCAGTATCCTAATTAGGATATTTCACCGATCTATATCGAGAGAGGAGAAGAAAACACACAGACACGCTGATATGTTCAAAAATACTCCTCTGAAGGATTTATTACCAAACTCAAACTGTTAAACTGAAATTCAGAAGGGGTGTAGGCTTGAGGTAAACCAATCAGAGACAATGTAACAATATTTGTTATTCAGTAAAAAGCATACAATAAAATAAATCCCAAATACATCATTATAATTCTTCACACATTAGGTTTTGCAGGCCTTATCTCTTTTGGACAGAATGTTCTCGTGGAGATGGGAGAGAGACCTTCCTTCACGCATACTTGCCACCCTCCCATCTCCGTCCCTGTCCATTCTTTACCAACTTCGCATGGGAACCAAGGTCAAAGATAAAACATACGAAATCAACATTACTTGTATTAAAGGAACAATGACTTTCCTATTCACTACAAAAGAACAAAGATGGGAACTCCAGACAAGATGGCTGCTGCACGAAACTAAATCATTTAAACATTATCATCACTTTCACATAATACATATCTTAGTAATTCGGCATCCTGCTTGATAATTCACAATGTAATTTCATACAGAGAATATAAGCAAATAAATCATCCTTCACAAACCCCCCTTTTTCTCATATTAAATTACAGAAATTATATATTATGATTATGAAATTCAAGCAATTCATCAATAGGGCCACAACTAATATGATGCCATCACCAATGTCCGGTTAGGGTATGGGGTCCCACCAGTGTATTGACAAGTCCTGTACATCATCGTCTTCTTCTTCTCCTGTCTTCTGATTAAAACACTTGATACTGCTGATGGATTCACTCAGGTCATTGGTCCTTACTTTGAACTTTGTTGATGTCATCAGGACTTGGTTTGGGCCTTCTCATCTTTCAGACCCCGTCTCTTTTAGTTTACGTCACCGGGCTGTACACAACACCTCATGCTGTGAGCCTGGTGCGAGATCCCACGTAGGCGGATTAGTGGAGTGTTATTGTGACCACCACAAACCCTCCGCATCTGCCTTCTTCCTCCGGTAAGTTACTTGTCTGGGCGGCTGCTTGGAATTGTGACACTGCCGTCAGTTCATGACAAACGCGTTGTACTGGCTCCGGCTGCGCCTGCCGCACCTCAGTAATGGAGTTCATCGTATTAAAAATCTTTTAGTTCGTGTTTACTGGCACTTGCTGGGGACCCCCAACCCTTGTCAATTGTTAAAATAAATACTAATCTGGTGATAACATCTACGTACTATAAAAGTTGTTCTAAGTACATACAATAACAATGTCAGGCCCTTAAACTAAATCAAACAAACACCTTTTATATAAGAAAAACTTCTCTGTTCCAATGGACAGGGCACCTAGAAGATGTGTAATTATTGGGTACATTTCATTTGCACTTGGTGTCACGCTTTCCAGCAGGATTTGTACCTTGATCTGAGCTGATTGCCTGGAACATCTCCAGCTCACCAAAATATACACAGATTCCACATGTTTATCTGACAAATGTCGCAAACCAATTTTTCTTACTCTAATTTGTATTGCATGGGAAGGCCTCTCAAGGTCTGTTCTCTTCGTGGGAGGCGGGTATGATAAGGTTGGCACCGGTCTGCCAGGACTGTTCTGTAGGCAAATCAAACAGCTCTAACAGAATTTAGCAGCAACAGCTGTAAAGCCTGGGACATACCAATTAGATCTTACCAAATCGATCCTTGCAGTCTTGGGGCATATGTGAGGTCATACACCATCAATGCAAGTGCCATCAAGAGTGCCTTGGGTGTTACCAGTTCACCGTCCCTTATCCGTCCACATTCTGTTAGAATCTGGTTCTCACGCCTTCCGCTCCCAGTTGGACTCTTCCTGTGGAGAACAAGCTTTTTCATTGTATAAACATTAATTGATCTTAATCAAATAATTAATTTGAAGAAAAACATTAACAAATAACATCTTTACATCAAACGTTCACATTGAGCAATAACTAGAGATGATACATGCAAACTCATTTTTCTTCTTTATATATATATATATATATATATATATATATATATATATATATATATATATATATATATACACATACACACACACTGCACAAAATTTTCCTTTCACAATAACAACGACAAAAAACAAATAACTAAAAATGTTTTCAAATGGGAATATTCCACTTCTGTACCTATTATCTGACGCATAACTCTAATAGTCCAATGCTAAGGCTGATCCAGAACTTTACATAAAACTTAACTTCAGTATTTAATATTCCCACAACACTTCTTAAATACAGTTATTAAACAAACTAACTTTGGGATAACATCTGGAGAACTGCTGATATCTTATTGTACAAACACTAGGTCAATACTTGGGATAACACTGTTTCCCTGTCACTACACACAACGTCTGCAGTGGGGAAAATACAGGCCGGGCTTCAGGCCCCCCTGAGAACAGGTCTACACACACGAGCACATTGTCATACACTTCTACCTCGGGTAGTTGTATGTTCTGCAGTCGCTGGGACGGATAATCTGGCCGGGCTGCACTTTTCACAGGTACCTTTGCTGTTTTACCTATGTCATGCCGTGCGCACATCATGCCGGCTGCTACAAACCTAGTGGTGGCATTATTGTATCCAGGGACAAGCCAATTTACTGATACCTGGCTGCACATACCCTTATTGTCAGGTCTGTTTTCTCTTGCTCTCTCAATTGGCTTACCCGATGATCCAATAAAGTTCCTACTACCAATGGGCCCATAATTGTGGGCGATGCCAAAAGCATACCTAGAGTCAGTGTATGTCGGCCGTCTTACCTTCTGCCAGGTTACAGGCCTCAGCGAGCACCTCCAGCTCCGCTCCTTGAGATGAACAAGAAGGTGAGAGTGGTTTCTGGGTAATTTACCTTGGGGTATTGGTCAGGAGGTTCCACCTTCGTTTCCCAAATAAACCAGGTCCATCTAGAAAGGGTCCGGTGGCCCCTCATAAAAGGGGTACTGTAAAGGATCTGCCAGGCACAGCTTCTGTATCCACACCCATAGGTAATCAGTCTGCACCTGCTTCTATGTCTGTGAGACTGACTCCATCTTCCACCACTCAGGATGGCAGGCTTAGGAGTGGGAGAGCCTATCACAGCCTGGCCAGACGGAGCTAGCTCCCACCCTCTGTCTATTTATACCTGCCTTTCCTATTCCTCCTTGCTTGTGATTCTTCTCTGTTGGTTTCCTGGCCCTGCTGCAGCTTCTTGAACTACTTGTCCCTGCTTCGTATTGACCCTGGCTTACTGACTACTCTTCTGCTCTGCATTTGGTACCTCGTACACTCCCGGTTTGACTCGGCTTGTTCACTACTCTCCTGCTCTGCGTTTGGCACCTCGTACTCTCCTGGTTTGACTCGGCTCGTTTACTTCTCTTGTTGCTCACGGTGTTGCCGTGGGCAACTGCCTCGTTTCCCTTTGTTCTGTGTTTCCTTGTCTGGTTGTCTGTCGTGCACTTACTGAGTGTAGGGACCGTCGCCCAGTTGTACCCCGTCGCCTAGGGCGGGTCGTTGCAAGTAGGCAGGGACTGAGTGGCGGGTATATTAGGGCTCACTTGTCTGTTTCCCTATCCCTGTCATTACAGCTACACAGTGTTTTCCCCCTTCTTTCTCAAGAACAAATAACATAGAATTGTTTCAGACAATACTGACATAGATATATTAGCTTTAAAGCAACATGACTTATCAACCACACAAGATGGAGTCCACGCAAAATCTCATGTTTTAAACATATTCTAATCACTTTCACAATATCTAAAGTTGAAGCCCATGAGAAAGGATGGTGTAAACGACTTAAGTGAAAGCTAGTTGGTAGCAAGAGTGGAAGGGATGAGCTGTCATGGTAGTGGAAAAAACAAATGGTCTCAAACCAAAAGAGGTAATAACATAAATTGATACTGTACAAAGTATACATAACACATGAGTAAGAAAACTGGTAATGATGGTACCGGAGCTGGAAGGCAAAGCCAATCCCGGATCAATTATTGCATTACAAGGATTTGCAGAAGTAGGGGGAGACATAAATGAAATATGCCTAGGCGGTAGGTCAACCGGTTGTCCGACATTCAAGTAACACGTATTGGAAGGTACAATGGATAAAGGGGGTTTTGGGATAAACCAGGGATACAAGTGAATAGACACTGAAAAAACTGTAACCTGAGAACATAAAAAATAGACCTGCAAGGCCTAAGGATATAGCAAGTGACCAAAGTCCCAAATACAACAGGTCGATCAGTCAACATACTCACCAACCCATACAGACAGGGAAGGTGAGAAGTCCAGTACAGCGATAGTTCAACAGCAGAACTAATTTGGGTATCTCCATCTCTAGTGCGATCTGTTTAGTTGGTTTAGGCTTTTTGGCGAAAAGTCCAGGAGTCGATGGCTGGTAGAGTATTAATGGGCGGTAATGGAAGACAAGATAGTATTTCCAACGGGGTTACATCTAGTTTCTCCAAGGCAGTGGTGAGATCATCAGGTGTTCTGATGATTATCTGGCAGCCTCCTTTTTTTTAAATTAATAAATTTATATTTGAATTCGTTTTATTGTATTCTTACCAAAACATGAAACATATACATAAACAATGTAGTTAGGCACACAGGCTCTTCAGAACAAAATGCACAGAATAATGAGCATTACACATAATACAAAATAAACAGTTGCACAGTTTGAATATCCTAGAGTCTTTACCATCGCCCTCAGAAATCTCTCCCTTCCCAGCCCTGTTTATTTCAAATTTTCTCAGGTCTGTTTCCAACCTAGGTCACTTTTAACTTGCCCAGTGAACCTTTCAGGCTTGCAAATGGTACCATTTTGTCAATAGAAAAGCTGTTAGAATTTGCGTGATCTCTTCTATCGTGAGATGTTGTGCAATAAAGATTCTCCATTTTCTAAAAAAAAATTGTTGTTTGTATTTCCACTCTCCTCTCCGTTTCTGCATTTCCCAGAAATAATAATTTCTTCAGTTGACCTAATATATCTTGCATAGATTGTACTGTCGGGCGAAGCCAATGCAATAGTAGAGCACTTTTAGTCTATAGGATGAAACAAAGTTGGTAAATGTTTCCTTGTTTTGGTCCCCCCCCACCCCTGTTCCTTATCCTAGGCCATTTTGTGTTGGACATCTGGGGCAAAAGACTCAGAATCTGCAGATTAGAAGTATTTCTTTCTCCTGCTTCTGTTTTCCTAGTCTTCCATGGCCAGGAGAGGTGTGTTAATATGCTCTCTATGGAGCTGCAAGCTTTGTTGAAGGGCAACGTTGTGAGCAATCAGGGCTCACTTTTGCAGTTTCAGGTATTGAACTCTGGCGCCGATGTTGAGTACGTCAGTCTTACTCTCCAACACCTCTTTTAGGAGTGGAGCAATGGATTCTGTGAGTATTTGCCTAAGTAAGGACCTGGAGATAGGGGCCGCATCTGTATCCTCACCAGCGTGGGAGCAATCAGCTAGACTCTTGGCATCAAAGCTCTCAGCCAGGCCCTGGAGCCTTGTTGCAGAAAGTTCCAATCTTTGAGCTGTTCCCCAGAGAAGCCGCCAATTTCCACCACAGGTATTTGTCCCTCTAGGACTGGCTTTTAAGTTGTTTAGGGTCTCATGATGGTCTTTGGTCTTATCGCTGTTTGGTTTCACCATTGTGACCATTGTAGCTACCCAATGAAGGCTGTCAGACTGGGGGTGAAAGAAGGAGCTCAGAGGTGAGCTAGCTTCCCTGAACATGGCTAGGCTCCTCCCCCTTACTTGACTTTTTCAATTATTACTCTCATAGTTTGTAAGGACGAAAAAAGACCTATGTCCATCCAGTTCAGTCCATTTTTATGCATTGTTGTTCCAGGGGAATGCAAAACCCCTTTGAGGCAAAAGCCAATTTTCCTCATCTTTTGGAAAAAAATCTTATTGACTCCAAAATGGCAATCAGAATGACTCTCTTGATCAACGACCCATCTATAGTAAACATAATTTTCAGTATTATTACACTCAAGGCACCCAGGTCCCTTTTGAACTTTCAGTGGATTCACCATAACTTCTTTTGTCAGTGTTCCATAGTCTCACTGCTCTTATAGTAAATAATCCCCTTCTATTTTGGTGTAGAAATCTTCTTTCCTCTAGACGTGGAGGATGCCACCTTGTTATAGTTACAGTCCCGGATATAAATAGAAAATGACAGAGATCTCTCTGTTTTGACGGTTTTGTTTTTTTACAATCTTTCTGGGGCTGTAGTACACCAATTCCATTTATTACTTTGGTTGCCACCTTTGAAACTGCTCAATCTGTGCTACGTCTTGTTCACTGGTGCCCAAAACTGTACACAATATTCAGATTTATAAAGTGGTAGAACTATGTTCTCGTCATGTGCATATATGTCCCTTTTAATGCAGTCAATGATCTTATTTGCCTGTTGCGGCGGCTGCTTGACACTGGTTGCTACAGTTAAAGGGGTTTTCCCATCACAGACATTTATGACATATCTACAGGATATGTCATAAATGTCAGATAGATGCGGGTCCCACCTCTGGGACCCGCACCTATTTCTAGAACAGTACAAAATTCTAATATGCCTGGGGCATAATAAAACCAAAATTTCCAACTACTATGTGAAGTCAGAAAATAAAGTAAAAATTATTAACTTTACCATGAATGCAAACGACCAAATGTCACAAAACATACAGGGTTAAAATTGGCCAATGTGGTATAGCAATGTATGACAAGTACGAAGTGTAGCTAGAGTATTAGAGTGAATATGTTTGGTGTATGACAGCACGGGTGTAACAGTCAGCGGCTGCAGTACGCTGAACAGACACCCAAGGAAGCCAATATCGATTCAATTGTGATTGCTAGACAAACATTGAGGTATTAAAAGCAAAGAAGCCCCCTCCGACATGTTTCGCTACCAACATAGCGTCCTCAGGGGTATATTGGGGCTTAATTTACCTCAATGTTTGTCTAGCAATTACAATTGAATCGATATTGGCTTCTACGGGTGTAACAGTCAGCGTACTGCAGCCGCTGACTGTTACACCTGTGCTGTCATACGCCAAACGTATTCACTCAAACTCTAGCTACACTTCGTACTTGTCATACATTGCTAGACCACATTGGCCAATTTTAACCCTGTATGTTTTGTGTCGTTTGCATTCATGTTAATTAAAGTTAATAATTTTTACTTTCTTTTCTGACTTCACATAGTAGTTGGAAATTTGGTTCTATTATGCCCCAGGCATATTAGAATTTTATATTGTTTCACATACCCGCCAACTACTAGGGTCTATTTTTTGTTCTATTATTTCTAGAACAGGGCCCCCTAAACCCCGTTCTACTGCTTTGTGTTGTGGCTGAAGCATGTGATTTCTGACCATGAATTACGGAAACAGTAACATTGTAGTGAATGGCAGTTACGGAAGCAGCATAGCTGTTTCTGTAACCACTATTCAGTTCTATGGGACTTTCGGGAACAGCGTAGCTCATCAAGCTATGCTGTTTCCACAATTCATGGTCGGAAATCACACGATTCAGCCACAACACAGAGCAGTAGAACGGGGTTTAGAGGGGCCCCATTCTAGAGATGGGTGCGGATTCCAGAGTTGTGGATATGTCATAAATGTCTCTGGGTAAACCCCTTTAATTTTAAGGTCAGCTAAGATTCTGAAGTCCTTTTCCATGAAAGTTTTACCCAGTATTTTCCCATGTAATATGTAATAGTGACCTGTATTTTCCCTTCCCAAGTGCATAACCTTACATTTATCAGTGTCAAACCTCATTTGCCACTTCTCTGCATAAGGCCGTATTCACTTGAGCGTGTTCGGTCCGTGATATATGGTCCGTAAGTCGACAGTATTTCCCGGACCGAACACACTTCAGGGAGCCGGGCTCCTAGCATCATAGTTATCTATGACGCTAGGAGTACCTGCCTCGCTGTGGGAAAACTGGCCCGTACTGAAAACATGTGCTATGACGCAGCGAGGCAGGGACTCCAAAAGTCATAAATAACTATAACGCTATGAGCCCGGCTCCCTGAAGTGTGTTTGGTCTGGGAAATACTGCCGACATACAGTCCGCATATCACGGACCGAACACGCTTGTGTGAATCTGGCCTAAGCTTCCAATTTCTCCAGATTAATTTAAAAAAATGTCCTCCCTTTGTGTTAATTACCTTAACTAGTTTAGTATCATGTGCAAAAATTTAAATCTTACTGTGCAATCTCTCTACAATGTCATTAATATATTAAACAGGATAGGGCCCAATACTGACCCCTATTGCTCCCCACTAGTGACGGTGACCAAATATACCATTAATAAGTGTCCTAAATTTTCTGTCATGGAGACCGTTACTTTAACATATTCATAAATTGTCCCCCAGTGCCAGTAATGTACTTTTATGTATAAACCTTTCATGCGGCTGAGTATCAAATGCTATGCAAAAAATCATGAAATAACATTTAATGACTCACCCCGGTCCAGTCTAGAGCTTACTTCCTCAAATAAGCTGATTAGATTAGTTTGACAGGGCAGATCCCACAAAAAACAATTCTGATATGGAGTTAAACCTTTTATTCTCATTGAGATACTCCAGAATAGCATCCCTTTAGAAAATCCTCAAACATTTTATCCACAATAGAGGCTAAATTCACAGGCCTATAGTTTCCTGGCTCACTTTTGGACCCATGTTTGAATATTGTCACAACGTTTGCTCTGCGGTTATCCTGTGGAACAGACCCTGTCATTATAGAAACCTTAAATATCAAAAAAGATGGTCTATTACTGTGCTTAATTTCCTTAGAACTTAGAGATCTATTCCGTCTGGACCCGATGATTTGTCTATTTTAATCTTTTAAAGGCAGAATTGTTTTTTTTTTTAATACATATTTTTAATTTTCCTTACATTTACAGCAATCTGTGCTACAGTATCTATTTTTTCCTGTGGGATCAGACGAAATGGCCTAGCCTATGTTGCCTATGCTCATCAGTAAAACTTGTGTGTCCATGACTGTCGCCGACTTACTGGCTGTTCTTCGTTGGACCACTTTTCACATAACCCCCCCCCCCCCCTCCCTGAACACATCTATCCCTCCCTGGATACATTTTACATCATTCGTCCTTCTTATAAAGCATAACTGTTAAAGGGGTATTTCCATCTCTGACATTTATGGCATATCCACAATATTTTGATACATTTATGCATATGATTTATTTATGGATATATTAGCGATAGGGGAAACAAAATGTGTGCTGGTTATGCAAAGACGTGTTTCGTGTTCGTGGAGAACATATATTAATTTAGGTCTGAATGCATTGTAACTTTAATTGATTTGCTTGTTTTACAGGGTGGGAAGTGGCTGGAGATTATATTTACACATCTGCTGGGTCTTCAGATAATGACTATATGATACTCTCAATGAATATTCCTGCCTTTAGGTGAGAACTATAGTCCGCCTACAGTATGTTTAAAACTATGTCATTTCTTTAATTTGCCTTTTCATTCACTTTCTTTCTTTAGCTCCCCACAGCAATTACCTGAAGATCGAGAAAGTAATGAGGTGTCCCGAATTACATTTGTGTTTGATATGAAATGTTCTGTGAATTGCCAGCTTTTCTTCATGAAGGTATGTTACGTATCCTATTAATAATGAATTATTCTAATTTAAAGTGTGTATCGTACTCCGTGTAATTTTTTTTTATAACCTGCGTTTGTATTTTAACTTTTCTATCTGTAAAGCAGTATCACAGAGAGCTAAGAGAATTAAAGGTTTTATCTGGTATTGTTTTGACAGATTCCATATGTTTGAATTCTTCTAAAGAAAAAAAAATTGAAAATGTTTTAACTTCTTAAAGATGATCTGTCCTGTTTTTTAAATTTTTTATTTTAAACCACTTTCCTCCCCTTATTTCCTGTCTCCTCCCGATTCCAGCACTGTAAAATACATTATTTTTTTTTTTGCCCCCTCCCGTGTCTCGCAACGTCCCCTGTTCCGTTTGGTACCTAATATAATCATTTTGAGTAAAGGTACGGAGAAGAGGAGATCTCATCTCTCCTCAGTAGGTGTTTCCCCGTGCATCGCTCTGACGCTGCCCAATCAGAGCGGACAGCGTCACTGCGATGCAGAAAGCCAGCAGTAGATCTTGCAAAATCAGCCTTGGCTAGTATAGGCCTTGGCCTCTTCCCCACTAATGATTTTGATGTACTCAATACCATTCTGGATGTTAACTGATTTGCTAGAATGCTGACTGTTAAGAAGCCTTTCTCATCTACACACAAACCAGAATAATCTAATTTTCAAAGAAGGGATAACTATGAGACTAACATGACATTACTTTGCAATAACTCTTCTAATGATGATAGGGAGATGTTTCATATTAACATGACTAGGGCTTGGCGGGTGAATCTATGACTACTATCAATTCTGTTGGCACCCCTTTTTATTTCAAGTTGCGTTGAAACCATTAAAAGATAATTCTGATTTATTAATTTGAGTGGCTGATAAGGGGGAATGCTTGTGGTTTTGAATAAGCAACTGAACTGAAATCTGCTGAATGACACCAATACCTATCATATATTGTTATTCAATCCGACTAAAGTGCAGACTAGGCTAAAATCACTGCTACAATAAGGTATATTCCTAGGTGTTATTGATAACAAAACAGCAGAGTACCTCTATGCAGATAGTCCAGTTACACCAATTTTTTTACTCTTTACCAAAGTTGCACAAAATCGTATTTCCCGCTCCTCTCAGACCAATCATTATAGCGATTTGTTCCCTAGGCGAACGTTTGGGGGCCTGGTTGGACCACTAGCTCTAGCTATTTGTCTGACAGTTACTGGACTTTATTAAGGATACTAAATATGTTTTGACATCCATGCACAACAAAGAATTGTAAAACCGATTCAGTTGGACCATAATTCATGTGACATCACAGCACTGTATTCCTTCATCCCACATAATCTGGGTATAGAATTCCTGGCATACCATTTTAACACCTACAGGGGCGTAGCTAAAGGCTCATGGGCCCTGATGCAAAGGTTCTTCTTGGGCGCCCCAACTTCTCATGGCCGATGGCTCGCAGCTTTCAGCTGTATCGCAGGGTTTCCTAAGTGATTCAACATTGCAGCACTAGTAGCCAGGGGCGTCACTAAGGACTTAAAACTTCAGGGGGAATAGCCCCAATACATATGTGCCCCCCAAAAAAATGTGTGTATATGTGTATGTGTATATATTTATATATATATGAGACAGTATATCTATAGCAATACGACACGACCCTATATCTATATGACAACGCCCATTACTAAGGCGGGTATTAATGTTAGACATGAAGAGGCTAACACCAACCCCCACTATTACCCTGGTACCCACCGCCACCAGGTGTAACGGGAAGAGCCGGGTACGATCCAGAACCCGACCATCTGTAGTGGCGGAGGGGCACTGGGGTGGCCGCAGGCTGGTATTGGGCTTGGAAAGCCAAAAAACAGTGGCCCTTCCCACCCTGGTAATACTAGCCTGCTGCTGCTGTGTTGTATCTGGCTGGTTATAAAAATGGGGGAACCCCGCATCGTAATGTCCAATTATTTATAAAAAAAATTACGTGGGGTCCCCCCCATTTTTCTTAAACAGCTAGAAACAACACAGCAGCAGCCTAGCATTACCAGGGTGGGAAGGGCCACTGTTTTTTGCCTTTCCCAGCCTAATAATACCAGCCTGCAGCTGCCCCAGTACCCGACGATCACTACAGATGGTCGGGTACTAGATCGTACCCGGCTCTTCCTGGCACCCCTGGTGGCGGTCGGTTCCGGGGTAATAATGGTTGTTAGTGTTAGCCTTTTCACCGGCTAACAGATTATCACAGATTATGTCAATTTCAACTTTAAAATAAGTGGCCAGGTCTTCAACGCTGATATCTGTGATAGGCGTCTGTACTTTAGAACTAAGCATGAATTTGTAATGGGGGCTATCTATGGACATTTTCTCCACAGATGTACAGCGGACCTCGAGCACCGCTGAAGAAAGTGAGATTGAGGCGTGTGTCAAGCTTGTTGCCCTCTATGTCGGCAGGCTCGGAGTGTTAGGAGGGTTAATTCATCCCAGGCATTTTTAAGAGTTTCATTGTCCCCTGTCCTAATCTGGCTGCCAAATATTACAATGATGACTACAGACTGTCTATGAGTTTCTAAAAGTTAATGGCATAGATATTTCTGTAGCTCTGATGGGTAGGCATGTCCTGAGGAGGCAGAGAATTTTTTATAGTTAAGGGGAGAAGTTTGTGGTCAGAGCTGGAGAGGACAGTTAATGAACTCAGAAACTGAGCAGAGCTGCGTAAAACTCACGACATGTCCTATATTTGCCCGTTTTTCGCGCCTCACGCACCCATTGAAGTCAATGGGTGCGTGAAAACTGCGCACGGCACACGGACGCACTTCCGTGTACCGCGCATGATGCGCGCTACTGTAGTTAAAACTATGAATGAAAACAGAAAAGCACCACATGCTTTTCTGTTTACAAACATAAAAACAGAGTGTCATAATGATGCCGGCTGCGCGAAAATCACACAGCCAAGCATGATATGCTGATGACACACAGAGCTTTTACGCGTGCAAAATGTGGCATTATTTGCGCGCGCAAAACGCACATGCTCGTGTGAATCCGGCCTAAGGGTGTGGACCTCAATAGGAGGAGAATGTAAGTGAATAAACCAGCAGAATAACCTGTAAATTGCAGTGTGGGGAAAGTATGTTACTCCTCCTTCTCTGTTCTCAGGTCTGGGGGCATGAGAGAAGTATAGACCATCATAAGATAGAGCAGCAGGGGAAGCAGTGTCAGACGTTGAAGCTTATTTTCTGTAAGAGCCAGGATGTTGAGTGAGTTACCAAGGAATAAGTAAAAAATAAAGGTGACTTTGGAACTCTTGGTTAGTGTGTAAAAGAGGGCACAGTTAAGAGACTGGAGAAAATCTACAATGAATGCTATTAAGATTTGCAGGGTTTCTCTGTTTGGCAGGTAAGAGGTTGTACTACCACCATCACAATAATGGGGATTTAGCAAGAAGTAACCCCATAGGGAGGGCTCTCTCGTCTGGTGGAACTCAAACTGGAAAGCTCAAGAGCAGTCTTCTCGGAGAACCAAAAATTCAACCTATAACGGTTGATAAATACCTAGTGCGAATTCCAAGCTGCACAGCCAATCTGATCCAGTTGGATCAGACATTATTCAGCCCAAGAGGTGGACACTGCTCTAGTAGAGTAAGCTCTAGAAAAATTAGGTGGATCAGTGTTCTAACAACATAAGCAAAACTGATGGCCTCTACACTTTGGGTAGGATTGGTGGATTTTAAGCCTTTGTTTCTTTGAGGAAACAAAAAGTTCTCAACCTTCCTGATCTCTTACTCCAAGCTTAATACACTCCTCAACATTGAAATTGCAACACCAAGCAGCAGAAGTTTTGGAATTGTTCTGAAATCACAGGATCTATAGATATGTTAATGATATGCAAATGATAAAAAAAATGTTAACAAAATAGTCCAAACATCTTGATTTATGCAGTATAGAGTATGAGCCCAACACACAGAAATACACACACTTACAGGCCTTGGCATGCTATCAGTGAGGTTATTAATGTTTATATGAGAAATGTTATGCCACCCTAAATGCACTAGGGGACACAAATCATAAAGATTGGCTGCTGGCAGCTCCCATTGTAATTGCCGACCAGTGACGTCTCAGATGAGTTCGATGGGAGACGGCGCAGGCCATGGTAGCATATTTAGGCCAGGCAGGCTGCTCACAGTAGCACGACCCACATGCGGCCTGGCATTGTCCTGTTGAAAATTGGCTTCTGGGACACTATGAAGAAATGACCGTTCACTGAAATAAGTACTAGAGGGGCTCGGCTGCTGTACATTATGCCACCCTACACCATAATCCTGGGAGTAGGACCGGTGTGATCTTCTCTTGTGAAGGCCTGTTGGTGACGTTGCCCATGTGGTCTCCAAACCAATCTCCGGCTATCATTGCGTCCGAGTCAAAAGCGGGACTCATTGCTAAAGAGGTTAAACCTCCATTCCAGCCTCCATTGGGGCTTTGCTGTGCACCATGATAATCTTTGAGAGTAGGGCCGAGGCGAAAATTCAAATGGCACCCCCCAGATTTTGATTGACATCCCCCTGGCTGTTCTACATCACTAACGGTCTCCTTCAATTCTTGTGGATGCGCCGTTGCCTTGTACTTGCATGCGCGGTGTAGCCAGGCAGAGTACACCTCACTGCACAGTGCGTGCCCAAGTACTACAAGGCAATGGCGGATCTGAGAAAGTTGGAGCAGGCTGCTCGTGATGTATAACAGCCAGGGGGATGTCAATCAAACATGGAAAGGTGGATTTGGAGGCAGGACTATGTGACTCTTCAGGATAGCGGCACCGCCCCATGATCCTTTAATGAGTAATTAGCATATATTGTGCAACATTTTAAAAGTTGATTTTATAGATTTTGCTGCATCTGAAAAAAAACATACAAGGGAATGTTTGGAAATATTGTCAGGTCATATATTACCACATGGTGGTGGTTCAAGGTGTTAAAACTACCAGACAGGTTCCCATTAAATATACAATGAATTGAAAACAACTCCATCTTCCCTGCAATTTTGTTATTATAAATATATCCTATATAATTACAGCATCAGAACCAAGCACTGACATATACGGCTACAGAACCAAGCTCAATAAATATATACAGCACCAGAACCAAGCTCAGTGTATATATATATATATATATATATATATAAATATACAGTACCAGAACAAAGCTCAGTACATATATACAGCCCCAGACCCAAGTGCAGTACATATATACAGCACCAGAACAAGATCAGTACATATATACAGCCCCAGAATCAAGCTCAGTACATATATACAACACCAGAACAAATACAGCTCAATTTAGAGCAATCCCTGCCGTATAGGTTTGTATGGTGTAAAACTACAGCTCCCAGCATGGCCCGAACAAAGGTAAGGATATGCTGGGAGATGCTGTTTCACAAAAAATGAATCATACCACCCATCATCTCGCTGCAGATCATACAGTGACTACAGTACTGATTAAAGGCAGAATAAACATTCACATTAAGTGACTCACTGGTGACGTCTCAGATTCTAGTTATTTTCTTGTCCCTCCGGTCCAGACCTCTATGATGGATTTCTCCCGGCCACGACCCATTTCTGCAGTTTTCCGCTCAGATGTCTTCAGCTTTTCACTTTTAAAACATTTCTGCACCTATAAACGAAGTTAAAATTCTCAACACCTCTAAATATAATAAGGCGCCATACACTGCACTACTAACTATAATAGTGCCATACACTGTGTCCCTGATTATAATAGTACCATACACTGTGTCTGTAGATAGTATCTCACATATAGCTCCCCCTTTATATAGTGTCCCACATATATCCCACCCCTGTAGACAGTGCCCTACTTATAGACCCCCTGTAGCTAGTGCCCCACAGGTAACCCACCCATGTACAGTGAAGGGAATAAGTATTTGATCCCTTGCTGATTTTGTAAGTTTGCCCACTGTCAAAGTCATGAACAGTCTGGAATTTTTAGGCTAGGTTAATTTTACCAGTGAGAGATAGATTATATAAAAAATAAAATCACATAGTCAAAATTATATATATTTATTTGCATTGTGCACAGAGAAATAAGTATTTGATCCCCTACCAACCATTAAGAGTTCAGCCTCCTCCAGACCAGTTACACGCTCCAAATCAACTTGGTGCCTGCATTAAAGACAGCTGTCTTAAATGGTCACCTGTATAAAAGACTCCTGTCCACAGACTCAATTAATCAGTTAATCAGTCTGACTCTAACCTCTACAACATGGGCAAGACCAAAGAGCTTTCTAAGGATGTCAGGGACAAGATCATAGACCTGCACAAGGCTGGAATGGGCTACAAAACCATAAGTAAGACGCTGGGTGAGAAGGAGACAACTGTTGGTGCAATAGTAAGAAAATGGAAGACATACAAAATGACTGTCAATCGACATCAATCTGGGGCTCCATGCAAAATCTCACCTCGTGGGGTATCCTTGATCCTGAGGAAGGTGAGAGCTCAGCCGAAAACTACACGGGGGGAACTTGTTAATGATCTCAAGGCAGCTGGGACCACAGTCACCAAGAAAACCATTGGTAACACATTACGCCGTAATGGATTAAAATCCTGCAGTGCCTGCAAGGTCCCCCTGCTCAAGAAGGCACATGTACAGGCCCGTCTGAAGTTTGCAAATGAACATCTGGATGATTCTGAGAGTGATTGGGAGAAGGTGTTGTGGTCAGATGAGACTAAAATTCAGCTCTTTGGCATTAACTCAACTCGCCGTGTTTGGAGGAAGAGAAATGCTGCCTATGACCCAAAGAACACCGTCCCCACTGTCAAGCAAGGAGGTGGAAACATTATGTTTTGGGGGTGTTCCTCTGCTAAGGGCACAGGACTACTTCACCGCATAAATGGGAGAATGGATGGAGCCATGTACCCTCAAATCCTGAGTGACAACCTCCTTCCCTCCACCAGGACATTAAAAATGGCTCGTGGCTGGGTCTTCCAGCATGACAATGACCCGAAACATACAGCCAAGGCAACAAAGGAGTGGCTCAAAAAGAAGCACATTAAGGTCATGGAGTGGCCTAGCCAGTCTCCAGACCTTAATCCCATCGAAAACTTATGGAGGGAGCTGAAGATCCGAGTTGCCAAGCGACAGCCTCGAAATCTTAATGATTTACAGATGATCTGCAAAGAGGAGTGGGCCAAAATTCCATCTAACATGTGTGCAAACCTCATCATCAACTACAAAAAACGTCTGACTGCTGTGCTTGCCAACAAGGCTTTTGCCACCAAGTATTAAGTCTTGTTTGCCAAAGGGATCAAATACTTATTTCTCTGTGCACAATGCAAATAAATATATATAATTTTGACTATGTGATTTTCTGTTGTTTTTTTTAAATATAATCTATCTCTCACTGGTAAAATTAACCTAGCCTAAAAATTCTAGACTGTTCATGTCTTTGACAGTGAGCAAACTTACAAAATCAGCAAGGGATCAAATACTTATTTCCTTCACTGTATATAGTGTCTCACATATATCCCAGCCCTATAGATAGTGCCCTACAAATAGCTCCCCCTATAGATAGTGCTGTTCATATAGCCCACCCCTGTATACGGTGTCCCACATTTAGCTCCCCCTGTAGATAGTGCCCCACATCCCCACATATAGAACCCCCTGTATATAGGGGCCCACATCCCCACATATAGACCCCCCTTGTATATAGTGCCCCACATATAGACCCCCTGTAGATAATGGGCCACATATAGACCCCCCTGTATATAGTGGCCCATAACCCCACATGTAGATGACCCCCCCTGTAGATAGAGCCCCCACAGTAGATAACGCCACTCACAGTTTTAGTAGAAAAAAAAAAGAAATGACATACTCACCCTGATCTTGTTCCCGCGATGTCCGGTGGCAATGCAGATCTGCTCTCTTCTGAGCGGCGACACACGCGTCGAGTCGTTCAAAGGCGCTGATTGGCAGGGCAGAATGACTTGCCCCGTCAAACAGCGCCTTTCAAGCACGGAAGCAGTGTGATGACGACATTGCGCCGCTAGCGTAGTTGAAAGGTGCTGGTTAGCGGGGCAAGTCATTTTGCCTCACCAATCAGCATCATTGTAAGGCTCTGAATGGTTGGGCACAGAACATGCCCAGCTATCCAGCGCTAATGCATGTACTTGAACCTGCGTGCTATAGACGTAGGTACAATTACTGCAAGAGGGGGTGGCTGTCACTAGCACCAGGGCCCCCTCCGGTGATTTCGACGCCCCCGGGCATTAGAGGGCCTGTCTCGCCCGGCCCATACATGTTAGAGGCTCGGTGGCGCGGGCCCCGTAGTAGCGTCACTACTGTTGTAGCAGCCATAACAATTGCTAGCGCCGCCACCGGGCATATGGTGGCGTGTCAGCTAGCGGCACGGGCCTCCTCAAGCTGCTACGGCTGCTACAGCGGTAGTTACTCTACTGGTTCCAATGTAGAGGATGAGTTGTTAGTGTGGATAACTATGTTTATGTTCTTCTGTTCCTAACCGCAATGCAAGAAGATATGTGCACAAGACTTGTTTTGCAAGGAAGGTTAATGATATGCAACCACTGACAATATGACTGCCGTCCCATGAATGAAGGGGTCGCAGCCATGACTTTGATATAGGAAAACCTCTTTAATATAAATTGTGCTTTTATATATTCATCACAAGATCTACAGCTTTATTATTATTATTTATTATTTTTGTATATGTCTTCTTCAGGCTATAAATTTGGAAACAAGCTCACTAATAGAAAGTTGGAATGGCACTAGGGATAAGCAGTCATATTCACAGAATTTGAAGAGAAATGCAAACACTACCTTTACTTGGGCATTCCAAAGAACAAGTTTTCGAACAGAAGGGGTAAGTAAGCAGTCTATTTTAGTCTAGCCAATGTTTTACTAAAGCTGTATTCCCAGCTTAGACATTTTATGGCATATTCACGGGATCCGCACCTATATGGGGTTCAGGAGTCACCCGACCACAGTACCGCCTGGTGAGGCAGCGACCACATCCAGACGGAAAATGAATCTTTATGAAAAATACTTTTTTTTAAAAAAATTTCACCCAGTGTCAATAAGAGGCTCAGAGCAAGACCACTTTTTTTTTTTTTTATAAAGCTATGTATTTCTACTATTTTTATTAGAATGCTCAGTCCACCAAGTTCATGACTCTCTCATGTATTATGTTCTCGATCTCTGCTATGTTTAAACATTGTAAGTTTAGGAAAAATTATAAAGATCTTCCAATAAGTAATGGGAAAGGAAAAGAAGGAGCAGTGTGTCTTTCTATTATCAAAATAATAAACTTTATTGAATAATCAAATATAGAAAAAAGGCTAAAATGTCTAATGTAGGGACAATAAATCTTCATGCAGAAGACCCCTGATTTTGCACTTATTTGGGACAACAATTAGCCCTTCTGAACAATTAGTATCCAATTGTGCTGACAGTTAATTTCTTGCTGTCAGTATAGGCTGCTAAACGTGTTAATTGCAAGCTTGCTTGGTATACATAAATGGCTCAGAGCTGCTATCGTGTACATAAGCGATAAATACTGTGCTGCTGCCAGACGCTTCCACCGCTAGAAGTAGAAGCGGAGGAGGCGGAGGAGAGCAGGGTAGCTGAGCCGTATGATCCGCTCTGGTCTGCAAATCAAGCGGTGAGTGCTGTGCTCCTGCTGCTCGCTTCCACCACTAGACTGTGAAGCAGAGGAAGCAGAAGAGAGCAGGGTAGCTAAGCCAAGAAAAAAACTCACAGTAGCAAGTCGCTCTCCGCAGTGAGGTCTACTGTGAGAAAAATATTTTTCTCTATAAAGAATGTGTATATTGTTTATAGAGAAAAATAATTTTCTATGCAAGTAATCCTTGTCTTTATACCACTACGAAATTCGAGTTATACTTTATTGATTCCTCTGATCAGTATTAACAATTTTGAGCTATTGACAAAGCATTGTATATAAATAGCTTTGCCGGAACACACTGAAACAAAGTATTCTTTTTGTCATAATTCCATTGGCCCTTGATGCTCTCAATCAAGTGTTGTCCTATTTAAGGGCTATCAAATCGGCAGGTTTCACTCCTAGAAGAAGCTGGAAATGCAAGCGAAACGTGTGTCCAGTGTTTAGTTTTTAATTGCCTAATGATAGGCTCAAATATATATAGCACAATCACACAATTGCTACAGTGTTGTCAGTCATTAGATAGCTGTTCTTGCTCTCCCGCTACCCCCACCTCTATGTCAAGCGGTCTGAGCGAGGAACAACATCACAGTGGACCTCACTGCCAAGAGCAACTTGCTACTGTGATCGGTTTTGTGGCTTAGCTGCCCTGCTCTCTTCTGCTTCCTCCTTCTACTGGTGGAAGCGCCAGCAGGAGCACAGCACTCACCGCTCGATTCGCTGACCAGAGCGGATCGTACGGCTCAGTTACCGTGCTCTCCTGCGCCTCCTCCACTTCTACTTCTAGCGGTGGAAGCGTCTGGCAGCAACGCAGTATTCATCGCTCATCCGTGCTCTCCTGCGCCTCCTCCACTTCTACTTCTAGCGGTGGAAGCGTCTGGCAGCAACGCAGTATTCATCGCTCATATACACGATAGCAGCTCTGAGCCATTTATGTATACCAAGCGAGCTTGCAATTAACACGTTTAGTTGAATCCAGTATGGCCCCAACACCGACTTCGTCCTCTGATCTGGAGACACTTGCTCTCAGCCACCAGCATACATCACCCATGCTTCATATATCAATGTCATGGAGTAGATATATCTTCGTACATCCTAGATAACCTCATGTGTCTTCAGGCAGGATATCTAGTACAATATGAAATATCAAAATTGCCACTAAAGGCACTCTTTTTGCCATCATGGATATAGAATTTTACAACTTGCAAGAACAGTGCTAAGCAGGCTATAATGACAGCAAGAAATTGACTGTCAGCACAATTGGATACTAATTGTTCAGAAGGGGTAATTGTTGTCCCAAATAAGTGCAGAATTAGGGGTCTACTGCACTGAGATTTATTATCCCTACATTAGACATTTTAGCCTTTTTCCTATATCTGATTATTCAATAAATTTTATTATTTTAATAATAGATCCACACACTGCTCCTTCTTTTCTTTTCCCATTTTTTTATTGCATATCTATTGGTGGTGTACACCCTGTGTGGTTCCCGCTAGCTAAACTGAATGTTAGAATTGAGAGGGCAATTGCAAATTCTCCTTACATAAAAATCTTACAATAATTAAACTGACACAGGTTCTGTCCACACCTGCGTTTGAGGCTCCATTTCAGATTCCATCACGGAATGCAGTAATTGGTGCAGTAAACAGCGCATTATGCAGCATAATTTTTCCGGCAAAATGAAGGACACCATTCTAGGTCAATGGGGTCCATCTTGTGTCATTGGTGTCCATCGTGTGACAAATCAGTCACAGCTTAAATTCAGGTTTTCTGCCCCTGACGAAACAGACAGAATTCACAATGCAGATGTGAACAAAGCCTTATAATTTGTTTCATGGGACTATTTGCTATTTACTAATTCCATCTCCTTCTATTTGGGGCCCTTTTACAACGGCCAGTTATCGGACAAACGAGCATCCAGAGAACGCTTGTTCCCGATAATTGCGCTGCGTAAGGGCAACGATCAGTCGATGAACGAGCAAACGCTTGTTCATTGGTTGACTGTATAGTTTTAAATGACGAAAATATTATCGTTGTCGGCAGCACATCTCCCTGTGTAAACAGGGAGCTGCGCTGCTGACATGATAGAAATGTATGGGAACGAGTGATCGTAATAACGAGCGCTCGTCCCCATCCTAGGTCCTTGTGAAAGGAGCAAATGAGCGTATAAATGAGCTGTCTCGTTGTTTGGCGCTCGTTTATACCAGCCACATCGGGCTGTGTAAGACCACCCTAGGACTCTGGGCTATGCCTGGTATATTTAGATTTTTAGTCAAATGCCATTTTAATTAGAACTCTGCCACCTTTTCATTCTCATCCAACACCTTCTATTTCTTGTACTAAACATAAGTCTTTGCCAGCTTTTTTTCACATTGCCCACACCATTTCAGGGGTGTGCAATGCTAAGCTTTAGCCTACCTGTAGCAAGTCTAATTTTATTAAACTATGGTATATATCGTTTGTCTAACATACACTTTCATTGGTTGATGCAATACACATATGATAATGTAAAGCATTCTATCATAGTGATCCTTTATCTCAAAAATTTAACAAACTCGTACCAGAGGGATATATAAAAATGTATGAATGCGTTTAAAAAGAAGGTTCCGCTTATAGCATTTTGTTATATCATTACATTTACTTTGGCAATACAGGAGAAGGTATATCGGAGCTCACAGGACCTTATGTATCAATTTTTATATGAAAGACAAATAAAGCAAGTACATATTTATGAATGTCATTTTTTTTTTCTTTTAAAGACTTTTTCCGAGCTTATGACAAAAAAACAGAAAAGTAACTTATGTGTCTGAATGGTCACTAGATAATGCCACCAGAGCTCAAAAATAGTTATTTTTTATTATGTTGCCCAACTCTTTGCAGCAGTTTTTTTTTATTTTGCTAAAGCTTTCTGTGGGAGGGATTACCCTGTAAAGGACTGAAGTTCCTATGATGCCTCTCTCCTCTTACAGACATTGCCAATACATACTGCTGCCTGCATGTTCCTCCATTACAAGGTGTAAGGTAGTACTGTAATTATCCACTGTCTCCTTCTGCGACACAGCTCTGTACTATCTGCTGCACATCATGTGAAAGGATCCCTCCAGAGACAGGGAGGGGGGGGAGCACAATGTATTTGGATAACAACTTTTTTCCCTTTTTTATTCCATTTAGGGCCGCAAATACACCACAGACATGGCAAAGATATATTCAATTAATATTACCAATACAAAGGATGGGGTTGCATCTTGGTGTCAGCCATGTGCCCTAGGCACTGACTCTCAGTGTATCTCCTGTCCTCCTGGTCATTACATAGACAGGAAGACCAGCAGCTGCAAGTCTTGCCCAAAGAATACTTACCTGCCATCTCATTTAACATTTGGAGAAGAAACCTGTATAGAATGTGGCCCAGGAACTAAGAACAATGATGTAAGTAAAATTTCAACACTAAATGCTAACAAAATAAAAAAGGTAAAAATTATCTGGAGCCAGCAATTTTCTTTTTTCCAAAAATGATAGAACTAGAGAAAAATAATCAGGTATACTCCGTCTTTAAAGGGCTATAAAGCATTAGAGAAACATAGCTCCCCCTTCCCCCTCACCAGTGATTAACGGCTGCCGTGTATCTGCATGTGTACTCAGCAGACACCAGTCACTGGTGAGTGGGTCGGAGAGAGGCGAGAAGTACAAATCACCTCATGAAGGCACTTTTTTTTTGGTTGGCTAGAAGTACAGACAGGGCAGCTTACTCAGATGACTGAGCCACTTTAAAACCGCATCAGCACCCTCGCAATGCGAACACATGGTGCCGATGGTTGCTATGGCAACCGGAGGCTTAACAATGGCCTTCCGGTCTGCCATATATGGGAAGGAATCATGCCCTGTCTGAGGCAGGATCTAATATGCTGCATGTCAGTGTGAAACTGACAGGTATAATACACTGCAATACATAAGTTTTGTAGTGTATTATACCAGCGATCAGACAGTTGGACCTTCAAATCCCTAATGTTACTAAAAATAAAAGTTTAAAAAAGTAAAGAAAATTGTACAAAAATATAAAAAAGTAAAAGTTTCAAGTAATATGTCATTTATAGTGCACGGTTAACACCGTATAAAAAAAAAAAAGAATGAAACACAATAGCGGAATTGCTGTTTTTTAGTCACCACGCTTCTCAAAAATAGAATAAAAAGTGATCAAAAACTTGCATGTACCCAAAAATGACTCAGTCGCAAAAAAAAGAAAGAAAAAAAGTTATGGCTCTCAGAATATGGTTGCACAAAATGTGCAGCGTGCGTTCCAAAAGGGGGATCAGTGCGACACGTGCGACACATCTGTGAAATATTATTTACCCCATTACTATACCACCTTATTATGCCCGGATGTACTCCGCACAGCTTACATATGCCCCCACATTATAAAGTGAAATACTACCAAGAAAAATCCACGCTCCAAAAGCCAAATCGCGCTCCCACCTTTCTGAGCCCTACAGCGTGCCCAAACAGCGGTTTACTTCTACATATATGGAGACAACCGCTTAACAGTTTATGAGGTATTTGTCTTCAGTGGCAATAGCTGGGCTTAACATATTGTGCACTAAAATGGCATATCAGTGGAAAATCCACTGCACATTATTTGCTAATAAGAGTAGAAGTACTCCCTGCACCCCTTAATAAATGCCTTTAGGGATATCGTTTCCAAAATGGGGGTTTGTTTTATTATTTGACGTCCGAGTCCTGCAATTGTGGACCAATGCTGTGAAAAATCACCAATTAGACCTAAAATGTGCATAGTGCTCTTTCACTCCTGAGCCCTGTCATATGTCCAGGCAATTGATAAATGCCTTGAGGGGTGTAGTTTCCAAAATGGGGTCACTTCTCTGGGTTTTCCACTATACTCTGGTACCTCAGGGGCTTTGCAAATGCAATATGGTGTCCCAACACCAATCCAGCAATATTTGCGCTCCAAAAGCCAAATGGCATTCCATTTTCGTTTTGCAAAAAATAAAAATTTTAATTTCATTTCATTTTCAATATGTTCACTACCCCCATAAATGAATGTCCTGAGGGGTGTAGTTTCCAAAATGGAGTCACTTCTTAGGGGTTTCTACTGTACTGGTACATCAGGGGCTCTGCAAATGCCAAATGGCACCCAAGAAGCAATCCAGCAAAATCTGTTTGCCAAACAGCGCTCCTGCCATTCTGAGCCCTGCCGTGTGTCCAAACAGGTTATGGCCACATATGGGGTATTGCCGTACTCGGGAGAAATTGCTTTAGAAATGTTGTGGTGGGTTTCCTCTTTTAACTCTTGTGAAAATTAAACAATTCTACATTTTAGTGGAAAAATTTACAATACATTTTGCAGAAAAACTGTGTTTTTTTAAATGCTCACTGTACTCCCAGTTAGATTCCTTGAGGGTGTAGTTTCCCTAATGGAGTCCCTTTTGGGGGGGTCTCCACTGTTTTGGTCCCTCAGGACTTTGCAAATGCGACACAGCACCCAAAAACCATTCTAGCAAAATTTGAGCTTTAAAAGCCAAATGACGTTACTTCTTTCTGAACCCTGCGGCGTGTACAAACAGCACTTTATGACCACGTATGGGGTATTATCGTTCTCAGGAGAAATTGCTTTACAAATGTTGTAGTGCTTTTTCTCTTTTATTCTTTGAAAAAAATGAAAGAATCTGAGAGAAATCTACTTTTTGCGTGAAAAATGTAGACTTTCATTTTTAGGGCCTAATTAAAACAAAAATCAGAAAAAAAAACCTGTGGGGTTGAAATGCTCACTGCAGCCTTAACAGAATTCCTTGGGGAGTGTAGTTTATAAAATGGTGTTTTTTTAGTGGTGTTTCCTTTTGTTTTGGCACCACAAACCTGATAAAGAGGCGGTCCCAAAATCCACTAGGTGCTTCTTAGGCCTTTGCTTCAGCCCATTAGCACACTAGGGCCACATGCAGGATGTTTTTAAAAACTGAAGAATCTCTTGCAAAATCTGCTGTATTACAGATAAAAATGGCAAATTTCAGCTCTACTTTGCTTTATTTCCTGTGAAATGCCTAAAGGGTTAGAAAACGTTCTAAATGCTATTTTGAATACTTTGAGGGGTGCAGTTTTAAAATAGGGTGTTTTATGGCGGTTTCTAATATATAGGCCCCTCAAAGCCACTTCAGAATCGAACTGGTCCCTAAAAAAATGGCTTTTGAAATTTTCTTAATGTGAGATATCGCTGCTAAAGTTCTAAGCCTTGTAGAGTCCTAGAAAAATATAAGAATGTTCCAAAAAACTATGCCAGCATAAAGTAAACATAATGCCAATTTGAACTAGTAACTATTTTGTTTTCTATTACTATCTGACTTATAATCAGATACATCAAAATTTTAAAAATTGCTAATTTTTCATAACTTTCTCTAAATTAATGTATCAACCAAATTTTACCACTAACATAAAGTACAATGTGTCACGAAAAAATAATCTCAGAATAGCTTGGATAAATAAAAACATTCCAAAAAGTTATTACCACATGGACACCTATCAGAATTTAAGAAACTGGCCTGGTCCTTCAGGCCAAAACAGGCTGCGCCGCAAGGGGTTAATGCACAGGAGATTATTACATCACAGATTTTAAGCCCTCCATGTATCTTCCTACACCAGAGCAAGGCCTTTTCTGCCCTGCTTTTTGTTCTATCCAGCATGTCTTTTGGTGTCCGACTTGTGCCACAACTGTCCGTCAGTGCTCCATGACTCGTCTCGTGGCCACGTGTGTCTTCCAGTGCTCCATGACCTAGCTTATTTCATGACCAAGTTTGCCACTGGAGCTGGTGCTTTATGACCATTTCATCCACAGCCATGTCAGTTAAACCTCCGTGAGGGTTTTTTTGGGTACGAACCAGGTGTTAGGACTTTAATGACCAAACATTTTCTTAGGTTTTTTTTTTCATCGTTGCATTTCAAAAGTCATAACATTTTTATTATTCTGTGAGGGCTTGTTATTTGGTAAACAAGCTGAATTTTTTTTTAATGGCACCATTTGGTACATACAATTTATTGATTTATAATAAACTTTTTTTGGGGTTAATGGAAAAAAGAGAAATTCCGCAATTCTTTTTGTTTGTTAAATTTTGTGTCATATTACTAACATAATAACTTTATTCGGCGAATCATTACAATTATGGCTATTTCAAATTTATATAGTTTTTTATGTTTTTCTACTTTTTCAAAATAAAAACACTTTTGCTTTGCCATATTATAAGAGCCATAACTTTTGTATTTTACCACTGAAACAGGACAACTTGTGGTCTTTATGGTTTACCGTTTTGGGATATGTACAATTTTTTTAATTGCTTTTTATTGCTTTTTTGGAAAGCAGGATGAAGAAAAAACAACAATTCTGGCATTATTTTATAACATTTTTGACAAAGCCATTTACCATGCGGTTTAAATCACAATACTTTTATAGATTAGGTCGTTACAGAGCAGCCATACCAATTATGTGTACCTTTTTTTTAATTTTAGTTTTTTCATAATAACGCATTTTAATTTGTCTTTCTGTGGCACTCCACGATAAGCTGAAATACTTCTGTATTGCAGTGTATTATGCCTGTCTTTTTGTTTTTTACTCTTTTTTTAAAAATGTTTTTATTTCTTTCCAATACAAAATTCCTTGAATCATTTTGATCTATAAAATTGCTTCACACTGAACAAATCACCATACAAAGAGTAAATCACATTTCCCCCTTACCCACCCCCAATGTGTATTATGCCTGTTAGGGTATGTTCACACGAGGGCGTCCGTAACGGATGAAATTACAGGGATGTTTCAGCCTGAAAACATCCCCGTAATTTCAGCCGTAACGGCATGTGCAGGCGCTTGAACGCCGCGTCCATTACGGACGTAATTGGCGCTGCTATTCATTGGAGTCAATGAATAACGGCTCCAATTACGGCCAAAGAAGTGACAGGTCACTTCTTAGACGCGGGCGTCTATTTACGCGCCGTCATTTGACAGCGGCGTGTAAATTGCGGCTCGTGTGAACAGACAAACGTCTGCCCATTGCTTTCAATGGGCAAATGTTTGTCAGCGCTATTGAGGCGCTACATTCCTTACTGTTAGATTTTTCAAATCTGACATGTCACTTTATGTGGTAATAACTTTGGAATGCTTTTACATATTCATGCAATTCTGAGATTGTTTCATCGAGACACATCGTACTTTGTTAGTCGTAAAATTTGGCCGATACATTCAGTGTAAACGCAAAAACACAAAATATATAGAAAATTTTACGTTTTGTACTTTTTTTTAAATTGTATTTTCTCTGCTTGTAAAAAAGATAGTAATACCACACAATGTAGTTACTGATTGATATTTCCCATATGTCTACTTTATGATGACATTATATTCTGAAAATCCTTTTATTTGTTTGTTTAAGACGTTAGGCTTATACGTTTTTAGAATAATTTTCACTGAAAATGACCAAAATAGGTTTGTATATGTTCAAAATATATATTGTATACTGTCTGTATGAACGATTAAAAGTATCTTGATTTGTGATATATTAAAAGCTGATAAGGATTGCTATTTTGCCAAAGGCAGAAAAAAGCCCTATTTTCCAGCTGCCTAAACCTTGAATTTATAGTACATACTAAAATATAACCTTTATTAATTATTTAAATAGAACATAAACCAACACACTAATAAAAGTAGTTAATGTGAGATGGCATGACAGGATGAGTAGGCTAATTGCCAAGGTATACTGAGTTAGTGCATGGAGACATGTGAGTGTCGACAGCCAGTGGCTGCAGTACACTGTGCTAACACTAACTAAATGTAAAGTAGCAATATTATAAGGCCTGCTCTGACCTACTTTCTCCTCACTTCCTACATGCCTTCAACTCACTCACTGCAGGGATCTCCCTCCCCGAAGATATACTTCTGGCTTACATTACGGTGATTCCTAAGGAGGGGAAGGATGCTTCCCTTTGCCAAAATTACCGCCCCATATCAACGTCGACCTAAAGTTGTTGGGTGGGTTTTATGCCTCTTATGGAAGCGCATGATAATACCACAAGGGCCATTCATTTAATCTATCAAACTGCTGCCTCAGCTCTGCCCACGTTCTTTCTGTCCACGGATGCGGAAAAGGCCTTTGACAGGGTTAACTGGGAATTTATGCTAGCAACCTTACGGTATGTCGGATTAGGCACCCATATGATGCAATAAATATCGAGTCTCTATGCCTCCCCCTCGGCCCATGTTAAGGCCAATGGACACTTCTCCCCGCTCGTTATCTCGAATGGTACAAGGCAGGGAGGCCCTTTGTCCCCCTTAATATTCATTTTATGCCTGGAGCCCTTCCTATGTCATGTGCGCGCCAACCAGTATATAACGGGCGTTCCTCTAGGAGAGAGGTCCCACGAAGTCGCAGCATATGCGGATGATTTGCTCTTTTTTTTACTTCACCCAGGATTTCCTTGCCTAATCTGATGGCGGAGCTGAATAGATACTCGATACGCTCGAATTTCAAAATTAATTACCAAAAGTTGGAGGCTCTCAATATCTCTCTGTCACAGTCTCTTGTGGAGGATTTGACTGAGTCATTTTCCTTTAAATGGGCTAGGAACTCTCTCAAATATTTGGGTATCCTACTCATCAGTGATCTGTCTCTCCTTTATGCGGAGAACTACCCCACACTTCTTCAACGCATAAAAAGTGATCTCGAATCCTGTACGACAGGTACCTTTACCTGGTTTGGTTGGTGCTCAATCTTTAAAATGAACATACTACCGAGGATTTTGTACCTCTTCCAAGCCCTGCCTATCCACATTACTCATCCCTTCTTCCAAACATTGTTGTCAATACTACACAGATTTATCTGTGTGGGGAAAACAGCTGGTATTGCCTGTTCTATGCTTTTCCGTGCTAAGTGTGAGGGTAGTGTTGGCCTTCCGGATTTTGTCTCATATCATCAGGCCTCACATTTATCACGAAGACCTTCATTGATTCATCCCTGCAGATACTTCCCTGGTTAGGCAAACACATACCCCTATCGGCACGGACACACCCGACTATCGAGCCCACCTTGGCGGTTGTGTCACGGATCTTTCCCTGGAAAGAATTCTCACCGTCCCCCTCTCCATTGTTCCCTATTTTGGGCAATCCTGTGTTCCGTCCTGGAAAGAAACGAGGCCCCTTCCTTCACTGAGGATCCACAAACAAACCGATGAGAACCGTTACAGTTTGTTTACGATGACACATAAATATTCCATCGCTAGTAGATTCCAGGAAGCTGGATTTAATATCTTGTCGCGCTGGTATAGAGTACCTTCCAGATTGCACACATTGATACCTGCGGTCTGCCCGCTGTGTTGGAGATGTGGAGGACATATGAGCTAGATTTTACACACCTTTTAGGAATGCCCGAACTTGACTGACTTTTGGTCAGAAGTGTGGCGTATTTCCTCAAAATTCACGGACTTACACCTACCATGTTCACAAGCCTTCTTCCTGCTCCATCTGTGTGATATTCCATTATCTACGTACAGGCGTTTTGTGGTTCGCCATCTGGTGAATGCAGCTAGAGCATGCATTCCTGCGCTGTGGAGACAATCTCATCCCCCGTCCATTGCCATGTGGTTCGGCAAAATTCAAGAGATCACGAGAATGGAAGATCTTACTGCATCTATGAGAGGGACCCATACTGAATTCATTAAAACCTGGTACCATTGGATTAGATTTCAGTCTTCATCGGAATTTAGGACCATTGTTGCTTCTCACCTTTAATTCCTCTGGTCTTGTTCTTTGTGCTGGTCTCCTGCCCCTCCTCTACTTCCTCACCCTTCTATCTTCTTTTCTGCCTCTCTCTCCTTTCTTCTTGTCCTGTCTTTCTTCTAGGTTCCCGTAAATGTCTGCTGGTTCCGGTGTACACCGGGCTGCTTTTCTTGTGCATTGTCTTAGTTGCTCGATGCTGTTTTTTACTTCTTGCCTTGATGCATTATGTTGGCCCGCGTGCCGATGTGTGTGTGTGTGTGTGTGTGTGTGTGTGTGTGTGTGTGTGTGTGAGTGCTTCCTCATGTATGCACACTATTATCTTCTGTTTAATGGTCAAAAGGAAAATAAAAGAATTTATAAATGTAAAGTAAATTTGATCTGACTGCCAGATGAACATTGAAGTTAAAAGACAAAACACAGCCCCCCCCCCCCGACATGTTTCGCTACATATGTAGCGTCTTCTGGGGTTTCTGGGGCTAGTGGTGACATGCTGGAGATTCCCTACTTTTATAACCTCTGGGTTATGTGTCAGTAGGTGCGTCTATATGTGAGGCCAATCAAAATCCATCTGAAGGATTCGTATCGTAAGATGGACGTGTGTCCCGTCCAATTACAGGAACACATGTCCATCCAATGAGAGGACTCCAGGAACGCATGCACATACAGATTGAGATCGCGTAATGCGATTTGAGTACGAACAAACTCCTCAGATACATGTCAGGACACTTAGAAATCTCTCACAAATGTGTGGAGTAGGCTACAGTACTTGGTTCATGAGATTCTGCAGACACTGTCTTTTAGGAACAGAATCTAAATGTGATACCTGATCAAATGCGCATGGCAGGGTACTTAGACCCTGAAACAAGTAGAGGATAGAGTAGCAAGCCTGTGGACTTAGAACCTGAAAGTCTATAATGTATCAATGTAGCAATAAGGATGTAAGACCGCTACATATATACCATTATCATTAATAGGCATTTTTAGGGAGATTCAAGAAATAAACAATGAGGTAACAGGGAAAAATGAGAAAATTAAAATAAAACGTGGTGGTTGAAGCCAAGGAAATTTATAAAAAATGTATACAAGGCTATAGTAATAAGAATTATAAAGGTACGATATAAACTAAATAAGTAAATACGAATGAGGTTATGATTACTAGGTGATGGGCAGAAAGGCAATTATAAGATATACGGCTAGGCTATAATCGGATTATTATAATTATAATAAAGTACTAGAAAGTTTTTTTAAAAGAGTTGTTTTATGTTCCCAGCAGAATAATATAAGGATATCCCAGGTAAGTATCTTTTAAAGAAAGGCCACAAAAGTAAAGCCTTCATTGAGCCCATTGGGGCTCAAAGAGCCTAGTCTATAAATTGGAACGGGCTTCTTCCTGTAAAAGTTTTTAATCCAAATTTCCGGCTCTGGATCTCAGTTTAAGTTGGGTAATGCCCCAGAATTGGAGGGTGCTGCTACTACTGCCATCATATGTGGATCTAAAATGTCTAGACAGAGGTGTATCCTCTTTCTTGTTAATAGTACTGAATTGCTTAGAGATCCTTCTTCTCAATTGCTGCACAGTCTTACCCACATATAATTTTGGACAAGGACGTTTAGCAGCATAGACGACTCCACTACTCTGACAATTGATAAATTGCCTAATGACAAAGGATTTTCCATCAAGGGGGTTACAAAAGTTCTTGGTGGTAGGCATGAAGAGATAAAAGGAACATCTACCACACGGATGAGAACCAATCACTGGAGGTAGAAGCCAAGAGTTCCGCAAAACTGATGGTTTAGAATAATGGCTATTATGTACCAAAAATTATCTGAGGTTTCTACCTCTTCGGTATGTAATGTTAAGAGTGGTAGATATAGCATCCCTAAGATTTGGATCAGCCTTAAGAATAGGCCAATGTTTCTGTAAGATGTTAAAAATTTGGGAGGAACAAACATCAAAACTCCCTATACACCTAAGGAGGGGGACTTCTTAGATTTATTACTTGTGCCATAGAGAAAAGCTCTTCTCAAAGTTGCCTTGTCCCTGGCGTAGGCTACGTGTAGAATCTTCTTAGGATAACCACGTGCTATAAATTTATGATATAGTGAGTCACACTCAGACTGAAAAGTGTGTTAGTCTGAGCAATTTCTTCTAGCTCTAATGTATTGTCCAATCGGGATACCTTTCTTCAAAGCAGGTGGATGGAAGCTCTCCCAATGTAAAAAACTGTTGTTAGCTGTGGCCTTACGGAATATATTGGTATGGACACTGCCACCAGGGTCCAAGGAGATTTTTAAATTTATTTCTTTATAGTGTATTTCATCCCAATGGTATTATTATTGAGAATATCCATAAAGTCAGAAAAAAAGCGTCTTGTCACCCTCCAAAAATATAAGAATATCATCGATATATCTTCCCCAAAACAAAATGTGTTATGTGAAAAAAAGAAAATCCTCCGAAAAAAACAAAGTGTCTTCCCACCACCCTAAAAATAAATTGGCATAAGTGGGTGCGCAAAACGTGCCCATAGCTGTGCCCTTTAATTGATGGTAAACTTTACCATCAAAAATGAAGTCATTGTGAGTTAATAGAAGTTTTAAAAGTGACAAAATAAATCTATTATGTGCCTGGAATTGAGTAACCTTAGTGATCAGAAAGTATTTTATGGCATCAAGACCAAGGTCATGGTTGATGTTAGTGTATAAAGACTCAACATCAATACTCGCTATCATGGTGGTGGGTGTGACAGTAACCTCCTGGATCCTGGTGACCGTGTCCTTAGTATCCCGCAAAAAAGAGGGTAGAGCTGTGACAAAAGGTGAGAGTACCACATCCATGTACATGCTGATCCCCTGTGTGAGTTTATCGTTACCAGAAACAATAGTTCTGCCAGGTACAGGGCGGGACGCTTTATGGATTTTAAGTAATGCATAGAAGGTCGACAAAGTCGGGCTAGGATTAAACATCCGTTTGAACTCATCTTGAGAGATAAGCTCTTGTGATTTAGCTTCGATTAATAGGGGGCGTAATTCTTCATTTTTGTAAAGTTCATGTAGAGCTGCTTGCTCCATAACACTCAAATTGCCAAAAACTTTAGATCTATCAGATTTTAGTTTCTGTAACTATGCACTCACCATTTTGACAAAAACGTCAGTCTCCATACTGTGAGAAAGGTGGTGTCATTCGTGACTTTGGTCGTAAAGATGAAAAAGGACTGATCGCTGTATCTACTCTAAATAAGTTTTCATGTCTCCATGCACTAACTCAGTATACCTTGGCAATTAGCCTACTTGTCCTATCCTGCCATCTCACAGTGAGTACTTTTATTAGTGTCTTGGTTTATGTTCTATGTAAATAATTGTAAAGGATCTGCCAGACACAGCTTCTGTGTCGACGCCCGTGGTTAGTCAGTCTGCACCTGCTCCTAAGTCTGATAGAGTGACTCCTTCTTCTACCACTCAGGGTGGGAGGCTGAGGAGTGGGAGAGCCTATCACAGCCTGGCCAGACGGAGCTAGCTCCCGCCCTCTGTCTATTTATACCTTCATTTCCTGCTTCTCCTTTGCCTGTGATTCTGCTTGTTTCCTGGCTCTGCTGCTGCTGCTTGCACTATTTGTCCTCTGCTTCATATTGACCCTGGCTTTACTGACTACTCTCTTGCTCTGCGTTAGGTACCTCGTACACTCCTGGTTTGACTTGGCTCGTTCACTACTCTTGTAGCTCACGGTGTTGCTGTGGGCAACTGCCCCTTTTCCCTTAGCTTCTTTGTACCCTTGTCTGTCTGTCTGTCGGGCCATAGTGAGAGTAAGGACCGTCGCCCAGTTGTACGCCGTCGCCTAGGACGGGCCGTTGCAAGTAGGCAGGGACTGAGTGGTGGGTAGATTAGGGCTCACCTGTCTGTCTCCCTACCCCGTCATTACAATAATTAATAAAGGTTATATTTTCGTCTTTACCATAAATTAATGGTTTAGGTAGCTGGAAAATAGGGCTTTTTTCTGCCTTTGGCAAAATAGCAATCCTTTGAATTTTCTATGTGCCCGCCGGCTACCGGGGTTTTTTTCATAGTGTCTTCTTAGCTCTGGCCGGGGATTCCGCTCCTGGAGAAGCCCCCGGCGTCACTTTCCATATATGGATAGTGACGTCAAGGGTTACTCCTGGAGTGGAATCCCCGGTCAGTGCGATGCCGACGCTCTGACCTGGTATTCCCCTACTTGGTTTCAACATCAATATATGGACAGAAACGTCAGGGGCTCCGTCTAGGAGCGGAATCCCCGGTCAGAGCGATTCCACTACTACAGGGAGCTACAGTGGCTCTATCTACGGTGGGGGGGGGGGTTGGCATCTACGGGGGGGTTGGCTTGTGCTATCTACAGGGGGGTGTTGCTATCTTCAGGGGGGTGTTGCTATCTATAGGGTGGGTGGTATCTACAGGGGGTGGTATCTACAGGGGGTGTGTCGCTATGTGCATCAGCACTTTGGCACTATATGGCGGTGTGGAAATATACAGGGGACACTATGGCGCTATCTACATGGGCACTGTGGCACTATGTGGGCCCTGACACTTTATATGTGGGCACTAAGTCACCGTAAATTGCTGCATACATTTTCTCATCCTTCCTCTATTCTCAACTTTATTTCCGCAAGGAGGATTCGTCCTCCCAGGTATCGCAGTGGGTGGCAGTCGGCTTACACACGGAACGATGCAAGACTTCAGAGGAGCGCCGTTTCCTCATCTTCTTCAAATCTCGTATGTGCACTATCTGTAATGGGCACTGTTGCACTATATGGGCACTTGCAATTTTTATGTAGGCACTGTGGCACTATGTGGGCACTTTGGTGCTATTTGGGCACTGGCCCTATGTGGGTTTTATCTATAGTGCACACTGTGGCACTATCTACAGGGACTATCTATTTGGGTACTGTGGTGTTTTTAGGGGGTTGGGACAAAAAAAAACTGACAAAATCCATCCGTGTTTTTTTTTTTTTAACGCCCATGAAAAACGGATGGGAAGCGGATGATAAACGGCCATTAAAAACAGACACACGGACTGGAAATGGATGAAAATTTGGAGACGCATTGATGCAAAATGGCCATGAAAAACTGACAGTTGATCGGTTTTTAATGGCCATTTTTTTTCATTGTCGTGTGAATGTAGCCTAAGCCTCTGCGCGCAGCCGCAACCTCAAGGCCGCCAACAATGTGCGTTCATTAGCCATTACCTGCTTTAGAAGAATATTTAGAAACGATTATAAGGATGAGGGTATAGCTATAGCAACTGGTATGCTATCGCAGCACAGACTTGTGAAGGGGGGGGCACAAAATTTGCCTGTCAAATAAGACCTTCGATAGGGAAAGGTGGTGTATGCAAAAAACAGGATGACGCTGACCGCATTAACTCCTCAAGGCTAATGCAGTCAGGGAAACCCTCTGTACACAGTTTGGTGTCTAACAGTTCAACCAGGGGTTAGGTGAAGATAAGATGTAGGGGTGGAATTTATAACTTTGTTTCTCCCTATTGATCCAGTGGTAGGCAAAAATAAACCCATAAGGCATGAGAGAATCTGCCCTAAAAGGGAAACATTTCCTTCCTTATGCTAAGTGGTGATTAGACAGAATTAACATTTGAAAAGGACATTATCGTTAGAGTTACTTTTTACTAAGGCTTCATGCACACGACCGTGCATTCATTACGTGCATTACGGGTCATAATTACGGGCCATAATTACGGGCACGGACACTGCGGACAGCCTGCCGTTTTTATGAGCCGTGCACCCATTATAAAGTATGGGAGCACGGTCCATAAAATAAAAAAAATAGAATTTATCCTATTTTTTACGGCAGGTTTCTTAGGCACAGACACCCTCCCGTAATTATACGGGAAGGTGTCCATCGGCCATAGAAACTAATGGGCCCGTAATTACGGGCGATTTTACGGTCATGTGCATGGGGCCTAAGAAATTATCTGAGACTTTCTTGAAGCTAAAAACAGGTGCTGAGGTGACTATTACACAGATGGCAGATAACCTTAGTTTCCCCGGACAGAGAGAGTGCTTCCCTGTCTTTTAACCCCTAAGGCCCCATGCACACGAATGTGTTTTTGCAGCTGCAATTCCCTCTCAAATCTGCGGGTGAATTGCAGTCCCATTCATTTCTATTGGCCCATGCACACGACCGTGGTTTCAAAGGTCCCTGCAGTGCCCAGGAGCCTGGACCACAAAAAGATAGGACATGTCTTAATACGGCCGTGTTTTGCGGTCCAGGCTCATAGAAATGATTGCACACAGCCTTGTGCATGGCCCGCGATTTGTGGGCGGCCCGCGGGTGACACTCTGCTGCCATCCAAGCCAAAAATCACGCCCGTGCACACCACTACGGTCGTGTGCATGAGGCCCTAATGACTAGGCCCTTTTGCGCGTTAATGACCAAGGCTAATTTTATTTTTTTTCACGGTTTCAAAGTCGTAACTTTTTTTAAATTCCTTCAACATAGCCATATAAGGGCTTGTTTTTTGCGGAACGAGTTGTATTTTTCAATTGCACCATTTTGCCGTAACTTTTTTATTTTGCCTATATGTGGGCTTGTTTTTTGCGGGACAAGTTGTAGTTTTCATTGGTAGTATTTTGATGTTCATGGGACTTATTGATTAACTTTTATTTTATTTTATATGGGGGAAATGGGAGAAAAAAAGGAATTTTGCCGTTGTTTTTTTTGGACACCGTTCAACCGGAGGTTTAATTAACCCCTTCCGTCTTTGGGCACTTTTGACCTTCCTGACAGAGCCTCATTTTTCAAATCTGACATGTTTCACTTTATGTGGTAATAACTCCGCAATGCTTTTACCTATCCAAGCGATTCTGAGATTGTTTTCTCGTGACACATTGTACTTTATGTTACTGGCAAAATTTGCCCGATACATTCAGTATTTAATTGTGAAAAACACCAAAATTTTGCAAAAAATTTCAAAAATTAGCATTTTTCTCAATTTAAATGTATCTGCTTGTAAGACAGGCAGTTATAACACACAAAAATGTTGCTAACTAACATCCCCCATATGTCTACTTTAGATTGGCATCGTTTTTTGAACATCATTTTATTTTTCTAGGACGTTACAAGGCTTAGAACTTTAGCAGCAATTTCTCACATTTTCAATAAAATTTCAAAATGCTATTTTTACAGGGGCCAGTTCAGTTGTGAAGTGGCTTTGAGGTCCTTAGATATTAGAAACCCCCAATAAGTCACCCAATTTTAAAAACTGCACCCCTCAAAGTATTCAAAACAGCATTTAGAAAGTTTCTTAACCCTTTAGACATTGCGCAGGAATTAAGGCAAAGTAGAGGTGAAATTTACAAAGTTCATTACTTTTTTTCCAGAATTTCATTTTTAATCCATTTTTTTTTGTACCACAGAAGGTTTTACCCAAGAAATGCAACTCAATATTTATTTCCCAGGTTCTGCAGTTTTAGGAAATATCCGACATGTGGCTCTAGTGTGCTACTGGACTGAAGCACCGGCCTCCGAAGCAAAGGAGCACCTAGTGGATTTTGGGCCTCCTTTTTATTAGAATATATTTTAGGCAGCATGTCAGCTTTGAAGAGGTCTTGTGGCACTAAAACCGTGGAAACCCCCCAAAAGTGACCCTATTTGGGAAACTACACGCCTCGAGGAATTTATTTAGGGGTGTAGCAAGCATTTTGACCTGCCAGTTTTTTTGAAAAAAGTTTTGGAACTAGGCCATGAAAATGAAAATCTACATTTTTGTTCAAATAAAATGTAGGTTTAGCTATTTTTTTTTCATTTCCAAAAGAACTAAAGTAGAAAAAACACCACAACATTTGTAGAGAAATTTCTCCCGACTAAAACAATACCCCACATTTGGTAATAAACGGTTGTTTGGAGACACGGCAGGGCTTAGAAGGGAAAGAGCGCCATTTGGCTCTTGGAGCTCAAATTTAGCAGGAATGGTTTGCGGAGGCCATGTCACATTTGCAAAGCCCCTGAGGTGACAAAACAGTGGAAACCCCCAACAAGTGACCCCATTTTGGAAACTATACCCCTTGAGGAAATTATCTAGGGGTATAGTGAGCATTTTGACCCCACAGGTTTTTTGCAGAAATTTTTGGAAGTAGGCTGTGAAAATGAAAATCTACATTTTTTCCAAATAAAATGTAGGTTTAGCTAATTTTTTTTCATTTCCACAAGGACTAAAGGAGAAAAAGCACCATAAAATTTGTAAAGAAATTTCTCCCGAGTAAAACAATACCCCACATGTGGTAATAAGCGGCTGTTTGGACACACGGCGAGGCTGAGAAGGGAAAGAGCGCCATTTGGCTCTTAGAGCTCAAATTTAGCAGAAATGGTTTGCGGAGGCCATGTCGCATTTGCAAAGCCCCCGAGGGGACAAAACAGTGGAAACCCCCAAAAAGTGACCCCATTTTGGAAACCCCATGAGGATATTATCTAGGGGTACAGTGAGCAGTTTGACCTCACAGGTGTTTTACAGGACTTATTGGAATTAGGCCGTAAAAATGAAAATCTACATTTTTTCAAAGAAAATGTAGGTTTAGGTATTTTCTTTTCATTTCCACAAGGACTGAAGGAGAAAAAGCACCGTAACTTTTGTAAACCAACTTCTCCCGAGTAAAACAATACCCCACATGTGGTCACAAACATCTGTTTGGACACACGGTAGGGCTCAGAATGGAACTAGCACCATTTGGATGCCCTCTGTATTACTAGTACAGTGGAAACGCCCCAAAAGTGACTCCATTTGGAAAACTGCACCCCCCTGAGGAATCATCTAGGGGTATAGTGAAAATTTTGATCCCAAAGGTTTTTTGCTGAATTAATTAGAATGAAGCCATGAAAATGAAAAATAATGTAGTTTTAGATCAACATTTTTCATTTTTACAAGGATTAGAGAAGAAAAAGCACCCCAACATTTGTAAAGAAATTTCTCCCGAGTACGGTAACACCCCATATGTGGTTATAATCAGCTGTTTACATATATGGGAGTATTCAGAAGAAAAGGAGCGGTATTTATCTTTATCGTAGATTTTGCTGGAATGGTTTGCGGACGCCATGTTGCATTTGCAAAACCCCTGATGTACCAAACAAAAGCCACCCCGTTTTAGAAACTACACCCCTAAAGGCATTTATCAAGGGGTATAGTGAGAATTTAGACTCCACAGGTGTTTTTCAGAAATGAATACGCCGTGGATGGTGCAAAGTGAAAATTGCAATTTTTCCACTGATATGCCCATTCACCGCACAATATGTTGTGCACCTAGAAAATCTTACCCTATAAATTGTAAAGCGTGTTCTCCCGGGTATGGTAATGCCTTACTTGCAGCCATAAATTGTTGTTTGGGCACACTGTAGGGCTAAGAAGGGAAAGACCGCCATTTTGAGCATGGATTTTGCTTGGTAGTAGTTCTGTTTTGGGTTTTGCTGGTATTTCAGTTTATAATGTGGGGGGTATATGTAATCTGTGCGGAGTACATCAGGGCATAATAAGAGGGTATAATAATGGGGTAAATAATACAATTATCCATAGATGTGTGTTACGCTGTGAAGCGATCCGTTATGCACAGGCCGGTGTCACACTGATAAACGGTTTTCTTTCTTATCCCCCTTCTGTAACGCTCTGCACCTTTTGGGGACTTTTTCTCCTTCGTAGTTTGGGAAATATTGCTGGGAAAATTTTGCGCTGGTATAATACGGGCACCCTCGCTTCCAGCGAATGTGCCATGTCCAGTCCCTTTCCTAGTTCCTAAATACTAGGGCCCTGAAACTGTAGGAATGTTCCCCTCCGGCCTGCGCATTGAGATGTTTTTTCATCACCGCATTACTAGTGCCGTAACTTTTTTATTTTTGAGTTGATTGAGCGGTGTGCGGGCTTGTTTTTTGCGAGATGGGCTGTAGATTTTATTGGTACCATTTTAGAACACATACGACTTTTTGATCACTTTTTATTTCATATTTTGGTGAAGGAAATGACCAAAAACAAGCAATTCTGGAATAGTTTTTTATTGGGGTTTTTTTCGGCATCCACAGTGCGCCCTAAATTACATGTTAGCTTTATTCTGCTGGTCGATACGATTACGGCGATACAAATTTATATAGTTTTTTTTATGTATTGCAGCTTTTGCACATTAAAATAACTTTTTTTATAAAATCATTTGTTTTCTGTGTCGCCATATTCTAAGACTCATAACTTTTTTATTTTTGCGTGCACAAAGCGATGTCAGGGATTATTTTTTGCGGGACGGATTGTCGTTTTTATTAGTACTATTTTGGAGTAAATGTGACTTTTTGATCACTTTTTATAGCATTTTTTGGAAGGAGATGTGACCTAAAAACAAAGATTCTGGCGTTGTTTTTCATGTTTTTTTTTTACGGCGTTCACCGTGCAGTATAAATGACATAATAGTTTTGTAGTTTGGGCCGTTACGTACGCGGCGATACCAATTATGTATAGTTTTTTTTAATTTTTATGGTTTTTCCCATAATAAAAGACTTACTATGGGAAAAAAGTCAGTTTAGCTTTATTTTTATTTGAAAAGTGTGTGTTTTTATTGTTTTACCACATTTTTATTACGTTTTTTTAACTTTTTTGACTTGTCCCACTAGGGGACTTGAGGCGGGTCCTCATCGGCTCCTGTACAAGGCAGACTCGGACGCCATTTTCTGGCGTCCGATTGCCACAGCAACCCAGTGATTGCATCACTGGGTTGCCGGTCGGGTTAAAACCGAGCGCAGCATCTGAGAGGTTAATCAGCCGAATCGGAGAATAGCTCCGGTCCTGGCAGTTACAGGAGGGTGCCAGCTGTATAATACAGCTGTCACCCCACGGTGATGGTGCCGGCTCTGCTTCTGAGCCCGCACCATCACTGGGCCGAACCTATACGGCGCTTAGCGGGAAGCACCTCCAGACAGCGCCGTATATATATGGCGGATGTCGGCAAGGGGTTAATGTGTTACCTTTACTGTTCGAGTCGTTATGATCGCGGCGATACCATGTATGTGTATGTGTTATTTGTTTTGACACTTTTACTAAATAAAATTATTTTTGCTGTAATCTTTTTATTTTTTTGTCCGACTAGGGGACTTCACTTTGAGATCTTTTGATAGCAGGTATAATGCATTGGTATACTTAGTACAATATATTAAACTGACAGGCAATCTATTAGGGCATGGCCTAATAGGCAGTTGCTGAAGGGAGACCTGGGGGCCTTTATTAGGCCCCTGGCTGTCATGGAAACCCAAAAATAAACAATAAAAAGTGATTCAAGAGTTGCATGTTCAGAACCGATAAAAACACAGGGACATATACAAAAACACCGACAAAGGCCATACTTGCAAATGGACACAGCCAGGCCAGAAATGCTGATGAAAGGGCGAGCAGGTGCTTTAAATAATAATAGCCACTCCCACTAGTCTTGAGGGGAGTGGTGTGTGGTGCATGGGATGTGTAGTAAGAAATAATAAATGAATAGTGTGTGTGCAAGTGTAATACTATAAGTGAAATATAGGGGGCAGTAATAAATGAAGTGCCTCAATAGAAATAAATGGATAATGGGGTGCAAGTGAGTGAAACATGGAGGGATAGTGTGTACGTCATGAGGCACAACGTGTATAGCCAGGTAAAAGCCTATTTGTGACGCCTTGATAATTCATAGAGCGGGCTACCCTGCTTGCTATGCCAAACAACAACACACCATGCTCTCCCAGCATCAAAGACCCGGCTGTGTCCAAGAGAAGCGAATATATATAATAATGAAAAATACCTGGGGTATTGGTAATCATTTTGGCCAAAAGGACGCAAGCTCGCAATCCACGACAAGGATCCCCAGACTTGCGAGTCCCTAAATCCTAAACGGGAACAGAACGTTCCTGATGCACAAACAGAACCGATAAAAACACAGGGACATATACAAAAACACCGACAAAGGCCATACTTGCAAATGGACACAGCCAGGCCAGAAATGCTGATGAAAGGGCGAGCAGGTGCTTTAAATAATAATAGCCACTCCCACTAGTCTTGAGGGGAGTGGTGTGTGGTGCATGGGATGTGTAGTAAGAAATAATAAATGAATAGTGTGTGTGCAAGTGTAATACTATAAGTGAAATATAGGGGGCAGTAATAAATGAAGTGCCTCAATAGAAATAAATGGATAATGGGGTGCAAGTGAGTGAAACATGGAGGGATAGTGTGTACGTCATGAGGCACAACGTGTATAGCCAGGTAAAAGCCTATTTGTGACGCCTTGATAATTCATAGAGCGGGCTACCCTGCTTGCTATGCCAAACAACAACACACCATGCTCTCCCAGCATCAAAGACCCGGCTGTGTCCAAGAGAAGCGAATATATATAATAATGAAAAATACCTGGGGTATTGGTAATCATTTTGGCCAAAAGGACGCAAGCTCGCAATCCACGACAAGGATCCCCAGACTTGCGAGTCCCTAAATCCTAAACGGGAACAGAACGTTCCTGATGCACAAACAGAACCGATAAAAACACAGGGACATATACAAAAACACCGACAAAGGCCATACTTGCAAATGGACACAGCCAGGCCAGAAATGCTGATGAAAGGGCGAGCAGGTGCTTTAAATAATAATAGCCACTCCCACTAGTCTTGAGGGGAGTGGTGTGTGGTGCATGGGATGTGTAGTAAGAAATAATAAATGAATAGTGTGTGTGCAAGTGTAATACTATAAGTGAAATATAGGGGGCAGTAATAAATGAAGTGCCTCAATAGAAATAAATGGATAATGGGGTGCAAGTGAGTGAAACATGGAGGGATAGTGTGTACGTCATGAGGCACAACGTGTATAGCCAGGTAAAAGCCTATTTGTGACGCCTTGATAATTCATAGAGCGGGCTACCCTGCTTGCTATGCCAAACAACAACACACCATGCTCTCCCAGCATCAAAGACCCGGCTGTGTCCAAGAGAAGCGAATATATATAATAATGAAAAATACCTGGGGTATTGGTAATCATTTTGGCCAAAAGGACGCAAGCTCGCAATCCACGACAAGGATCCCCAGACTTGCGAGTCCCTAAATCCTAAACGGGAACAGAACGTTCCTGATGCACAAACAGAACCGATAAAAACACAGGGACATATACAAAAACACCGACAAAGGCCATACTTGCAAATGGACACAGCCAGGCCAGAAATGCTGATGAAAGGGCGAGCAGGTGCTTTAAATAATAATAGCCACTCCCACTAGTCTTGAGGGGAGTGGTGTGTGGTGCATGGGATGTGTAGTAAGAAATAATAAATGAATAGTGTGTGTGCAAGTGTAATACTATAAGTGAAATATAGGGGGCAGTAATAAATGAAGTGCCTCAATAGAAATAAATGGATAATGGGGTGCAAGTGAGTGAAACATGGAGGGATAGTGTGTACGTCATGAGGCACAACGTGTATAGCCAGGTAAAAGCCTATTTGTGACGCCTTGATAATTCATAGAGCGGGCTACCCTGCTTGCTATGCCAAACAACAACACACCATGCTCTCCCAGCATCAAAGACCCGGCTGTGTCCAAGAGAAGCGAATATATATAATAATGAAAAATACCTGGGGTATTGGTAATCATTTTGGCCAAAAGGACGCAAGCTCGCAATCCACGACAAGGATCCCCAGACTTGCGAGTCCCTAAATCCTAAACGGGAACAGAACGTTCCTGATGCACAAACAGAACCGATAAAAACACAGGGACATATACAAAAACACCGACAAAGGCCATACTTGCAAATGGACACAGCCAGGCCAGAAATGCTGATGAAAGGGCGAGCAGGTGCTTTAAATAATAATAGCCACTCCCACTAGTCTTGAGGGGAGTGGTGTGTGGTGCATGGGATGTGTAGTAAGAAATAATAAATGAATAGTGTGTGTGCAAGTGTAATACTATAAGTGAAATATAGGGGGCAGTAATAAATGAAGTGCCTCAATAGAAATAAATGGATAATGGGGTGCAAGTGAGTGAAACATGGAGGGATAGTGTGTATGTTCCAATAAAAACTACAGTTTATTCGCAAAAAACAGTCCGCATACCACTACGTCTATGTAAAAATAAAGAGGCGATTATCATGGCTCTAATATTTGAGAACCATGAAGGGGAGGGCTCACCATATTATACCAGGTGAACACTTTCCCAGCAAAATTCCCCAAACTGCAAAAGAGTATGTACCAAAAGGGGGATGTAATGTCTATGGCCGCGGTCCGTCGTTCTGACTTACCACTCGACGGCCGCGGCCATGGACATGTGAGTTCCCTGCAGTGTCGATCTCCTGTAAGGCACCGGCACTCACTTTCTGGTATCGAGACTGTCTCCAGATGGCGGGCCCACAATCTTAAAGGGCCAGTGCGTGCATAATTGCAGGAAGTCTGCAATCTAGCCCAGAATGCTACTGGACTATAAAAAGGGCTCTGCCCTCTTGTTCTTTGCCTGCACGTTGTTCGTTACCCAAAGTATGTCTTGCAAATGGTCTCCTAGTGTCTTCCAGTTCCCAAGTGTTTCCTGTATCCTGTATCCCGTGCTGTACTGGTCAAGTGCCGTGCTGAAGCTGTTGTCGTGTTCTGCTACTCCACGCCTCACGTCTACCTGCTGCCTGGTCCCAGCAGAGCCTGCCTTGCTACTGTCCGAGTTGCCACAGGTACCCTTTCTGGACTATAGACTCTGTACTATACCTGTTTGGCCACCTGCCATCCCTCTACATGGTACGGTCCGTGACAGGGGATAATATAGGACACCATTTATCAGTGCGGCACTGGCCTGTGCATAAACGATTTCTTCAAAGCGTAACAAACATCCATGGATAATTTTATTATTTTTTTGTCCCGTTATTACATCACGATGTACTCTGCCCAGCTTACCTATGCCCCCACATTATAAAATGAAATACCAGTAAAAGTCCAAACAAAACTACTACGTAGCAAAATCTGTGCTCTAAAAGCCAAATGGCGCTCCCCCTCTTCTGAGCCCTACACTGTGCCCAAACTTCCGTTTACTTGCACATATATGGCATCGCCGTACCCGGGAGAATCCTTTTAACAATTTTTGGGGGGTGTGTCTCCAGTGCCACAAGCTGGGCACAACATGTTTGTCAATGAAATCGCATATCTGGAGAAAAATTTTAATTTTTACTTTGCACTATACCCCCTTAATAAATACCTTGAGGGGTGTAACCAAAATAGGGTCACCTCTCAGGGGTTTCTTTTATTATTTCACATACGAGTCATGCAATTGTGAACCAATACTGTTAGGGCCGGGGTCACGGACCACGACCTCCACTTACCTGCCTCCCGCAGATCTTCCTCTTGCAGGTAGACTGTGTCCAGCTGTCTGAAACAGCGTCGACTCTCGCTTTATGTCTGTATTGTGGCCTTAAGGGTCATTTCGTGCGCCAATGTCCACAGAAGCTGGGAAACTCCAGCATCTAGGGTTGGTTGGAGAGGCAACTCTAGGGGGGATGTCTCCAAACATCAAAACCTCTTCCAATCTATCTATTCCTGTGACCATCATATCTGGAGAGACATCACATTCCTCCTCTGCCTATCTTGATTCCAGAGCAGCTGCAAATTTCATCCAGCAGGATCTAGTGGATCGCTTACATCTACCCACAGTTCCCCTGGAGAGACCTTTGGCTGTTGCCTCTGTGAATGGTATACCATTGCCCAATCCAATTGTGTTCATCACGGAACCATTGACACTACAAGTCGAAGTTCTTCACTTAGAACAGATCGCCTTCCTTGTATTGCCTAAACCCTATTCTGCTGGGCCTGCCATGGCTTCATCTACACGCCTTCGGTTCTCGACTGGAGTTCCGGAGAAGTCCTCCAATGGGGCCCCAAATGCTTTAACCGCTGCCTGCTACAAGTTCATCCAGTTTTTCCTCCACTGCCTCAGTCACTCTCCAATCTACCCTAACACTATGCCAGTTTTGCGGACGTTTTCAGCAAAAAGGAGGCATAGACTCTTTCTTCCTATCGCAGCTACAATTGCCCAGTCGAGTTACTTCCTGACACCTCACCTACCCGTGAAAGAGTCTATCCCCTCTCTCTGCCAGAGATCCTAGCCATGTCTGCCTACGTTAAGGAGAATCTGGAGAGAGGGTTCATCCGGAAGTCTTCCTCCCTGGCCGGATCTGGATTAATCTTTGGGAAAAAGAAGGATGATGTAATGATGGGGGTAGGGAAACAGACAAGTGAGCCCTAATCTACCCGCCACTCAGTCCCTGCCTACTTGCAACGACCCGCCCTAGGCGACGGGGTACAACTGGGCGACGGTCCCTACGCTCAATAAGTGCATGACAGACAAACAGACAAGAGTACACAGAAGCTACGGGAAATGGGGCAGTTGCCCACGGCAACACCGTGAGCAACAAGAGTAGTGAACGAGCCGAGTCAAACCAGGAGTGTACGAGGTACCAAACGCAGAGCAGGAGAGTAGTGAACAAGTCGAGTCAAACCAGGAGTGTACGAGGTACCAAACGCAGAGCAGGAGAGTAGTCAGTAAGCCAGGGTCAATATGAAGCAGGGACAAATAGTTCAAGAAGCTGCAGCAGGGCCAGGAAACCAACAGAGAAGAATCACAAGCAAGGAGGAACAGGAAAGGCAGGTATAAATAGACAGAGGGCGGGAGCTAGCTCCGTCTGGCCAGGCTTTGATAGGCTCTCCCACTCCTAAGCCTGCCATCCTGAGTGGTGGAAGATGGAGTCAGTGTCACAGACATAGAAGCAGGTGCAGACTGATTACCTATGGGCGTTGACACAGAAGCTGTGCCTGGCAGATACTTTACAGATGATCTCTTCATCCTTGTATCGATTACCGTGGTTTGAACCAAATCACGGTCAAGAATAAGTATCCCTTACCGCTCATTTCAGAACTCTTCGCTATAATTCACGGGGCCAAGGTGTTCACAAAGCTGGATCTACGCGGGGCCTACAACTTGATCCGTATCTGCAAAGGTGACGAGTGGAAAACCGCATTCAACACCCAAGATGGTCACTACGAATATCTCGTAATGCCCTTTGGACTGTGTAATGCTCCAGCTGTGTTCCAGGAGTTTGTGAATGACATCTTCCGGGATCTACTGTATGTCTGTGGGATTGTCTATCTGGATGAGATCCTGATCTACTCACCTGATTTGACTACACACCGGAGGCATATTCGCCAAGTTCTGTCTCGATTAAGGGGGAATCTCCTGTATGCTAAACTCGAGAAGTGTGTGTTCGAGAGGAACTCTCTGCCCTTCCTGGGTTACATAGTGTCTGACCGTGGACTCAAGATGGATTCAGAGAAGGTGAAATCCGTCTTAGAGTGACCACGTCCACAGGAGCTTCAGGTCCATACAACGATTTCTAGGATTCGTAAATTTCTATCGCCAATTTATCCAGAACTTCTTGTCTCTGACTGCCCCAATCTCTGCCCTCACCAAGAAGGGGGTGAACGCCAAGGTTTGGCCTTTGGATGCAGAGGCAGCATTTATAAACCTCAAGAATGCTTTCACCTCAGCCTCCGTTCTTCATCGCCCTGATGCATCTCTGCAGTTTTTTCTTGAGACGGACGCATCCTCCGTTCGTGCTGGAGCTCTACTATGTAAAAAAAACCTCTAAGGGCAAGATGGTGGCTTGTGGCTTCTTTTCTAAACTGTTCTCTCCGGCTGAACGTAATTACTCAATCGGGGATCAGGAGTTGCTGGCCGTCAAGTTGGCATTAGTGGAGTGGAGACACTTGCTGGAGGGCGCGGTTCACCCTATTACCATTTATACAGATCACAAGAACCTCACGTACCTTACAGACAGCACAACGACTAAATCCTTGCCAAGCCAGATGGTCATTGTTTTTCGCCCGATTTCAATTCCTGCTTCGTTTCCGTCCTGCTGATAAGAATGTGAAGGCTGTTGCCCTGTCCCGATCATTTGAGACTAGTGACTCTGAGGAGATTCCTCAATATATTATAGATCCTTCTAGGATTATTACCTCTAACCCTCTGCAAATTAGAGACATTCCTCCTGGAAAGACTTTTGTTCGGCTTGCAGACAAGAGGAGACATAGCTCCAAACTGGAGGGGCACTGGGGTGTTCAAAAGACTCAGGACTTGGTAGCTCATCATTACTGGTGGCCCACGCTGCCTAGAGATGTTGTGGATTACGTCTCTTGATTATACAAACTGTGCCTCGAACAAGTCCACCCACTCCAAACCTGCTGGTCTGCACCTGCCAGTCCCTGATGCCCCTTGGCAGCATATCGCTATCGACTTTATTACAGACCGTACCCCCTCAGCTGGATGTACAGTGGTCTGGGTAGTAGTGGATCGTTTCTCTAAAATGGCACATTTTATTTTGTTGACTGGTCTTCCGTCTGCTCCTCGCCTGGCAAACCTGTTTATTCTCCACATTTTCCCTCTGCACGAACTTCCTCTGCACATTGTCTGCAGTTCACGTCCAAGTTCTGGAGAGCCCTGTGCAACCTGCTAGATGTTAGGATATGTTCACACGCAGTGTTTTCAGACGTAATTCAGGAATTTTACGCCTCCAATTACGCCAGAAAAAACGCCCCTAATACGCCTACAAACATCTGCCCATTGCTTGCAATGGGTTTTACAGTGTTCTGTTCCCACGAGGTGTAATTTTACGCGTAAAAAGAAGCCCACGAAAAAGAAGTGCATGTCACTTCTTGAGACGTTTTTTGGAGCCGTTTTTCATTGACTCCATTCAAAAACAGCTCCAATAACGGCCGTAAAATACGCCGCAAAACACGCGAGTTGCTACAAAAACGTCTGAAAATCGGGAGCTGTTTTCGCCTGAAAACAGCTCCGTATTTTCAGACGTTTTTGGTCACTGCGTGTGAACATACCCTTAAACTGGACTTCTCCTCCACCTACCACCCACAGTTCAATGGTCAGGTGGAGAGGATCAATCAAATTTTGGAGAACTATCTTCGTCATTTTGTTTCCTCCCAGCATGACAATGGAGTACAACTTCTGTCTTGGGCAGAAGTCCCATACAACAATCACACTAGTGAGTCCACTACTTCATCTCCCTTCTACATTGTGTACAGTCAGCATCCTCGAGTTCCTCTTCCTGTGCCAGCAATGACTCAAGTACCATCAGCGAACTCTTCACTTTTGTTCACATCTGACAGCAAACGAAGGCTGCCATTCTCCAATCTGTGACCCGCATGAAAAAGCATGCCGACAAAAAAAAAAAAGTTCCTCCTCAATTCTTTCCTGGAGTCAAAGTCTGGCTGTCCTCGCGAAACATTAGACTCAAGATGCCTTCTCACAAATTCGCTCCAGGTTTCCTCGATCCTCTCTGCACAGGATAAACCCTGTATCCTATAAACTTTGGTTGCCTCCTACGCTCAAGATTCCCAACTCTTTCCACGTGTCCCTCCTTAAACCTGTGGTCCTGAACCACTACAGTAAAACTCCTGGTCCTGTGTTTGCTCCCAGCAGTTCATCTGATGTGTTTTGAGGTGAAGGAGATCCTGTACTTCAAGAGGGTAGGTGGAAGGACTTTCTATTTGGTGGACTGGAGAGGGTTTGGTCCTGAGGAGAGATCCTGGGAGCCAGAGGAGAACCTCAAGGCCCCTACCCTCATTAAAAAATTCCTCTCTTGCTCTGGACCCAAGAAGAGAGGGCATAAGGGGGGTACTGTTACGGCTGCGGTCACGAACCGCGACGTCCACTTACCTGCCTCCAGCAGATCTCCCTGGAGACACTGGCACATGCGTCTGCTCTGTCCCGTAGTGCTCAATAGAGGGAGCACGCTAGTTCCCGGCCTTAAAGGGCCAGTGCTCGTATATGTAAATAATGAAATAATTATTCCCAGATCACGCTGAACTATAAAAATGGCCCTGCCCTTCTGATCCTTACCTGGGCCTTGTTTGTAATCCCCATGCTAGTCTTGCAAATGGTTCCTTAGTGTTTTCCCGTTCCAGTGTTCCCGTGCCCTGCTACCTGTATCCTGTAGCCCATGCTATGTCACCATCAGGACTATTTAAGGTACCCTTGTGCTACGAACTTGTATAGATTTTTGCATAGACTGTGACTTGGCCAGCTGCCTCTCTGCTACGACGGAGCTGCCTAGGGGTCCACATACCGCTAGATCGTGACAAATACTTTGTAAATCGCCAAATTAAACCTAAGTTTTGCATGGTTCTCACTCCTGATCCCTGTCGTATATCCAGGCAAAAGATTAGAGCCAAATGTAGGGTTTCTAAAACCTTTTAACACAGCATAATAATTAGAGAGCTGTCTTTTCATGGTGGCACAAGCTGAGCACATATTGGACACTGAAATGGCATATTCATGGAAAAATTGCCTTTTTCACTCTGTAACATCCACTACACACTAATTGCTGGAAAACACCTGTGGGTTTAACATGCTCACTGCACCCATAGGTGAACTTCTTGAGGAGTGTAGTTTCCCAAAAGAAGTCACTTCCCTGGAGATTCCACTGTACTCATCCCACAGGGGCTTTGCAAATGCAATATGGCGCCCAGATATTAACCTAGCAAAATCTGCACTCCAAAGCCAAATGGCGATCCTACCCTTTGCTTTACCAATGTTGGGGGCTCTTTTTCTTGAGAAAATGAAACATTTTGAGCGAACAATATGTCTTATTGGCGACAAAAAATATTCCTTAATATTCAATGCGCAATTCTAATAAAACGTGTTCCCAAACAGCAGTTTATGACCACATGTGAGGCACTTCCGTACCCTGGAGAAGTTGCTTTACAAATGTTGGGGAGCTTCTTCTCCTCTATTCCTCGTGGAAATTATTATTTTTTTTAGCTAAAATTACATCTTTCTTTTTACAGCCAAACTATAAGAAAATTCATAAAACACCTGTGCGGTCCAAATGCTCACTACACCCCTAGATGAATTCCTTGTGGAGTGTAGTTTCCAAAATGGGATAATTTTTTAAGGTGTTTCCATTGTTTTGGCACCACAAAATGTCTTCAAACATGACATGGTGCCTAAAAGATAATCTAATAAAAAATAGGCCCCAAAATCCACTGGGTGCTCCTTTGCTTCTGAGGCCTGTGTTACAGTGCCATAGCATACTAAGGCCACAACTGGGAAATTTCTAAAAACTGCAGAATCTGGGCAATAAATATTGAGTTGTGTTTCTTTGATAAAATCTTCTGTGTTACAGAAAAAAATGGATCAAAATGGAATTTCTGCAAAGAAAATAAAATTTGTGAATTTCACCCCCACTGTGCTTTAATTCCTTTGAAACGGCTAAAGGGTTATGCTGTTTTAAATTCTTTGAGATGTGCAGTTTTTAAAATGAGGTTTCTAATATATAAGCTCCTCAAAGCCACTTCAGAACTGAACTGGTCCCTAAAAAAATAGGCTCTTGAAATTTTCTTGAAAATGTGAGAAATTTCCGCTAAACTTATAAGCCTTGTAATGTCCTAGAAAAATAAAAGGATGTAAAAAAAAACAATGGCAACCTAAAGTAGAGATATGGGAAATGTTAATTAGTGGGTTAGAACTGGAGGGTGAAGACATGGGTGAGCAGGATCAGGTAAGTAGCTGGGTTAATGTAGTTAGGGGCAGTAGAAAGGGGTCAAAGAAAAGGAAGGCCGATCCGGTTTCTGACATTCCAGGCAAAATTGCCAAGTTTGGTGATAATGCGAGGGTGTCAGTCTCAGAAATGGCAGCCCTAGTGGATACTGATCTCCCTAACAGCCGGGAGAACAGCCCAGCTAGTAGTCAGCGGGATGGTAATGCAGGTAAGCCAAGACAATTGATAGTCGTAGGGGATTCTATAATCAGGAAGACGGATAGAATAATTTGTTGCCAAGACCACCTCAACCGAATGGTTTGCTGTCTCCCTGGTGCCAGGGTTCGGCATGTGGTGGAACGGGTGGACAAATTGCTGGGAGGGGCTGGTGATGATCCAGCTGTCGTGGTCCATGTCGGTACCAACGACAGAATAAATGGTAGGTGGAGGAGCCTTAAGAATAATTTTAAAGAACTAGGCTACAAGCTGAAGAGAAGGACCTCCAAAGTAGTATTCTCAGGAATACTTCCTGTGCCATGCGCATCACAAGAAAGGCAGCGGGAGCTCAGGGAGTTAAATGCATGGCTGAAGTCTTGGTGTAGAGGAGAAGGATTTGGGTTCCTAGAGCACTGGGCTGACTTTTCATTGGGGTACAAACTGTATTCTGCAGATGATTTGCACCTAAATGGAAGGGGGTCCGCTGTGCGGGGGGAGAGAATTCTAGCTGGGGTGGTGGAGTATTTAAACTAGGGCTGAAGAGGGAGGTCAATGTAGAAAAAAAAGGGGTAGCCAGGTTAGAGAGGGGTCAGACTATATTGGTGGGGGGAGAAACAGAATGTGGGGAGAGGACTAGAAAACAAGATAAGGAGATCCTTTCGTTACAAAACATCAGTGTAAATAAAAAGGCCCAATTAATGTCAAATCACATTTCTGATAATAAAAGTGAAAAACTGACAGGCAAGTTAAAGTGTATGTTCACAAATGCCAGAAGTCTAGCAAGCAAAATGGGGGAGCTAGAGGCCTTGATACTGGAAGAAAATATAGATATAGTTGGTGTTGCTGAAACATGGCTGGACTCTTCACATGACTGGGCTGTAAATCTACAGGGTTTTACACTTTTTCGGAAAGACAGGACAAGTAGGAAAGGTGGTGGTGTATGTCTGTATGTGAGAAATGATATGAAGGCGAGTGTGAAAGACACAATAGTGGGTGAATACTGTGAGGAGGTTGAAACCTTGTGGGTGGAACTAGAAAGGGAGGTAAACACTGAAAAAATTACTTTTGGTGTAATCTATAGACCCCCCAATATAACCGAGGAGATGGAAGGTCAGCTATATAAACAGATGGAGCGGGCTGCACAGGCGGGTACTGTAGTGATAATGGGAGATTTTAATTTCCGGGATATTAATTGGTGTCATGGTTCAGCTTCAACTGCAAAGGGGAGACATTTCCTCAACCTGTTGCAGGAAAATTTTATGGGCCAGTTTGTGGAAGACCCGACTAGAGGTGACGCTCTGTTGGATCTGGTCATTTCTAATAATGCAGATCTTGTTGGGAATGTCAATGTTCGTGAAAACCTCGGTAACAGTGATCATAATATAGTTACATTTTACCTATACTGTAAAAAACAAACGCAGGCTGGGAGGGCAAAAACATTTAATTTTAAGAAAGCCAATTTCCCCAGGATGAGGGCTGCAATTCAGGATATGGACTGGGAAGAACTAATGTCAAATACTGGAACAAATGATAAATGGGAGATTTTCAAATCTACTTTGAGTTATTATAGTGCAAAATTTATTCCTATAGGTAACAAGTATAAACGACTCAAATTAAACCCCACATGGCTTACACCTTCTGTGAAAGGGGCAATACACGACAAAAAAAGGGCATTTAAAAAATACAAATCTGAGGGTACATATGCAGCCTTTGTAAAATATAAAGATCTTAATAAAATCTGTAAAAAGGTAATAAAATTAGCAAAAATATAAAATGAAAGGCAGGTGGCCAAGGATAGTAAAACAAATCCCAAAAAATTCTTCAAGTATATAAATGCTAAAAAGCCAAGGTCTGAACATGTAGGACCCCTAGATAATGGTAATGGGGAGTTGATCACAGGGTATCAAGAGAAGGCAGAGTTACTAAATGGGTTCTTTAGCTCTGTATATACAACAGAAGAAAGAGCAGCTGATATAGCCGGTGCCAGTGCTGTTAATATATCAGTTGATATACTGAATTGGATGAATGTAGATATGGTCCAAGCTAAATTAAATAAAATAATTGTGCACAAGGCCCCGGGACCAGATGGGTTACACCCTAGAATTCTTAAAGAGCTTAGTTCAGTTATTTCTGTCCCCCTTTTCATAATATTCAGAGAATCTCTAGTGACTGGTATAGTGCCAAGGGACTGGCGCAGCGCAAATGTGGTGCCGATTTTCAAAAAGGGCTCTAGGTCTTCCCCGGGTAATTATAGACCAGTGAGCTTAACATCCATCGTGGGGAAAATGTTTGAGGGGCTATTGAGGGACTATATACAGGATTATGTGACAATAAATAGCATTATAAGTGACAGCCAGCACGGTTTTACAAAGGACAGAAGTTGTCAAACTAACCTAATCTGTTTTTATGAAGAGGTGAGCAGAAGTCTAGACAGAGGTGCCGCTGTGGATTTAGTGTTTTTGGACTTTGCAAAGGCATTTGACACTGTCCCCCATAGACGCTTAATGGGTAAATTAAGGACTATAGGTTTAGAAAATATAGTTTGTAATTGGATTGAGAATTGGCTCAAGGACCGTATCCAGAGAGTTGTGGTCAATGATTCCTACTCTGAATGGTTACCGGTTATAAGTGGTGTACCCCAGGGTTCAGTGCTGGGACCACTATTATTCAACTTATTTATTAATGATATAGAAGATGGGATTAATAGCACTATTTCTATTTTTGCAGATGACACCAAGCTATGTAATATAGTTCAGTCTATGGAAGATGTTCATGAATTGCAAGCGGATTAAAACAAACTAAGTGTTTGGGCGTCCACTTGGCAGATGAAGTTTAATGTAGATAAATGTAAAGTTATGCATCTGGGTACCAACAACCTGCAGGCATCATATGTCCTAGGGGGAGCTACACTGGCGGATTCACTTGTTGAGAAGGATCTGGTGTACTTGTAAATCATAAACTCAATAACAGCATGCAGTGTCAATCAGCTGCTTCAAAGGCCAGCAGGATATTGTCGTGTATTAAAAGAGGCATGGACTCACGGGACAGGGATGTAATATTGCCACTTTACAAAGCATTAGTGAGGCCTCATCTAGAATATGCAGTTCAGTTCTGGGCTCCAGTTCATAGAAAGGATGCCCTGGAGTTGAAAAAAATACAAAGAAGAGCAACGAAGCTAATTAGGGGCATGGAGAATTTAAGTTATGAGGAAAGATTGAAAGAATTAAACCTATTTAGCCTTGAAAAAAGACGACTAAGGGGGGACATGATTAACTTATATAAATATATTAATGGCACATACAAAAAATATGGTGAAATCCTGTTCCTTGTAAAACCCCCTCGAAAAACAAGGGGGCACTCCCTCCGTCTGGAGAAAAAAAGGTTCAAGCTGCAGAGGCAACAAGCCTTCTTTACCGTGAGAACTGTGAATCTATGGAATAGCCTACCGCAGGAGCTGGTCACAGCAGGGACAGTCGATGGCTTTAAAAAAGGGTTAGATAATTTCCTAGAACAAAAAAATATTAGCTCATATGTGTAGAAATTTTTCCTTCCCTTTTCCCGTCCCTTGGTTGAACTTGATGGACATGTGTCTTTTTTCAGCCGTACTAACTATGTAACTATGTAACTATTTTGTGTGGTATAATGGTCTTACAAGCAGTTGTTTAAATTTCGAAAATACACATTTTTGCACATTTTCTTAAAATATTGGTGTTTTTCACAAATAAACAATTAATGTATTGTCCAAATTTTACCTCTGGCATAAAGCAATCTTAGAATTGCTTGGATAGGTAAAAGCATTCCAAAGTTATTACTACATAAAGTCACATGTCAGATTTGAAAAATGAGGCTTTGCCAGGAAGATCAAAAGTGGCTACAGAGGGATGGGGTTAAGCACCTAGCCATGCAGTCTGCATTTACAAACACTTGTAAAAGAATGGGTCATTCTACAGAGCTTACTAAATTTGAGCGTGGTACTGTAAGAGGTTGCTGCTGCAAGTCAGTTTGCGAATTTTCTTCCCTCCTAGATATTCCAGAATCAACTGTGAGTGGTATTATTTAGAAGCGTTTAGGAACCACAGCAACACAGCCACAAAGTGGCAGACCATGTAAAGTTACAGAGGGGTGGCCGAGCGCTGAGGCGCATAGTGCGTAAAAGTCACCAACGCTCTGCTGAATCAATAGCTGCAGAGTCCCAAACCTCCTTTGGCATTAACTTCCGTACAAAAAATGTGCGCCGGGAACTTTATGTCATGGGTTTCCATGACCAAGCAGCTCCATGCATGCCTTACATTACCATGCTAAGCGTCGAATGGAGTGGTATAAAGCATGCTCCCACTGGACTCTAGAGTCGCGAAATTGTGTTCTGTGGTGTGACTAATCACCCTGCTCTATCTGGCAGTCTGATGGAGGAGTCTGGGTTTGGCGAATGATATGAGAACGTTACCTGCCTGACTGCATTGTGTCAACTGTAAAGTTTGGTGGAGCTACGTGGGGTTATTTTTCAGGGGTTGGCCTAGGCCCTTTAGTTCCAGTGAAGGGTAATGTTAATGCTTCAGGATGCCAAGACATTTTGGACAATTATATTCTTCCAACTTTGAGGGAACAGTTTAGGGAAAGCCTTTTTCTGTTCCAGCATGACTGTGCCCCAGTGCACAAAGCTAGGTCCATAAAGGCATGGGTGAATAAGTTTGGTGTTCAAGAACTTGACTGGTACAGAGAGCCTTGACCTCAACTGGAGTGAACATCTTTGGGTAAAACTACAACAGAGATGCCACATCCTTTTGTCCAACTTCGGTATCTGACCTCACAAATGCTCCCCTGGATAAATAGGCAAAAATTCCAACAGACACACTCCAAAATCTTGTGGAAAGTCTTCCCAGAAGAATGGAAGCTGTTTTAGATGCAAAAGGGGGACCAACTCCTTATTAATGCCTATGGAATTAGAATGGAATACATGTAAAAAAAAAAAAGCTCCTGTAGGTGTAATATGTAGGTGTCCATATACTTTTGTCCATATAGTGTAATTATTATTTTTAAAATTTCCAAATTAATAGTAAAATGTTATAAGATGATGAAACAAAAATTGAATATTCCCTTTCCATAAATCACCTACAGTTGTGGACTAGTTGATTATAAAGGTTTCCCACGCAGACAAGAATGTGCATCTAGACTTGGCATTGCTCCGAGACCTAGCATTAAGTGACCTTTACCTTGGCTAATTTAATTTGTAGACATGGACCAACACCCCCCCCCCCCTCTTTGGTATGGGAGGAGGGGTGTTTGTGCACTGGTTCCAGTAGTAGAATATGGTTTATTAAATAAAAAAAACTATTTTTTCCCTAGAAATAAGCCTGCATTTCTCTCAGTTTATTGCTGTGATCTATTTTTTCTAGGTTCGTTCCTTATGCTTTAATGATTGCCACTTTACAGTATCAGTTGAAAAAAGGAAACTGCAATATGATTTTTCTTTTCTTGAAAATGCAACATCATTTACTGGGAAGCCCAGCTTCACAGGCAAAGGGGTCAAATTTTATCATCAGTTCAGTATCAGCCTTTGTGGAAACCAGGTTTGTTACAATATTTTTAATCATGCTTAGACCTTTTTATAATCTGTGTTTAATGTAGACAACACCAATATAACTAGCATCAAACCACGTCAATTAGATCAGGAAAAACTAAATGTTTATGTTACAACAACTGAAACAATGAGCCTTCAGTCCCACGTAGAAAAGGTAGCACATTGTGATGTCTTCCTTAGTACTGCACACCTAGTATAACTTGTATGACAAACCTGCTCTTTTGTATATTTAAGAAATTACAACAGGAAAATCTGTAATTTAGTGTGGTTGATCCATAATAAACCGGTTTAGTTAAACTGCTTATTAACAGTTTGCATGGATAATGGCTTACATTAGGGACCAGTGTTCATAGACACAATGTGAGGAGTTTTCGCTTCGAAGAAAAAGGGAAGGAATTATCCATAACAACCAATCAAGTTATTCCTGCTCGAGTTTTTCTGAAAAATTCAAGCGATCTGATTGAATTTGGGCGGTGGGCAACTGCTGCATTAATATAGTCTTGTTCACACAGTGCAGTTACTGCACGTGTGGGTTTTTTTTTTTAGGTAAAATCCGCGTTGGATCATAAAGGGAGGAGCAGTATAACGGAAAGCATAATACTACACCTTGTTGGGTGGGAGTTTTTGCACCCTTATTAGGTTTGGCTAAAAAACCGTGCCAAAACATAGACACTAGTATGTTTTTGTTGTTTTGTTTTTTTTCATAGCAAATAAAACATTCTGCATTCATGGTACATTTGTGTGAATTTTCAGAACTCCCCTCTACATTTTACAAATGTGTTAGTTAGTGCCTTTTGTTTGTTTGTTTATTTATTTTATATTGTAGGATGCTCTGTTGTTGTTTTTTTTGCATTTTCACCACACTGATTTCCATAAGAAAATACACAGGTTAGGCTTCGTTCACATCTGCATCAGGGCTCCGTTCAGGTGTTACGTTGGAGCTTTCCATCAGGGAGAAAGAAGAGACGCCACTATCTAGACATATTGGGTAAAACTAGATCCACTATCTAGACATATGACGGTAATACTAGATCCCTTCAATTTTGAGGGATTACACTGGTGAAACCGGGCCCTAGAGGAGGAAACCTGGATTGCAAGTTTTCCTTCACCGTGGATAGGATTTGTGTAATCATCCACCACTGTTGTCTTCTGTGGAAGTCCAGTCCTATTGGAGTTTCATGAGATCACCAGTGCGCTCTTTTTTTCAACATTTGTGCTCCCTCTCTGATGGATTTCTTCATTTTTTTCAGCGTAACGATGGTCTGTTTCACTTGCATTGAGAGCTCATTTGACCTCACGTTTTGGGTTCACAGCAACAGCTTCCAATTGCAAATGCCACACCTGGAATCCACTCCAGACCTTTTACCTGCTTAATTGATGATGGATTAACGAGGGAATAGCCCATGCAGCCCATTAAATTGCTTTTGAGATAATTGTCCAATTACATTTGATCCCTTGAAAAAGAGGCAACTACATATTAAAGAGCTGTAATTGCTAAACCCTTCCTCAAATTAGGATGTGAATCCCCTCAAATTAAAGCGGAGAGTCTGCACTTTAAGCCCACATTGATTATATAACTGTATATTCAATATGTTTTGGTAAACATATTGAATATACATAAAATTATGAAATGCAAAATCTTGTGTCACTGTCTATATAATTCTGGAACTAACTGTATGTTAACTTATTAAAAAAAATTACACTTTATGTCCCTTATTTAGCATCCGACCCAATTTAAATTTGATAACCTAATTACTGATGCTTTCTATGCATAAAACACTGCATGACTGTGGTATATACTGGTCCTTCTCAAAGAATTTGAATATCATCAAAAATTTTATTTATTTCAGTAATTCAATTAAAAAAGTGATTCATTACACACAGAGTGATCTATTTCCAGCGTTTTTGTTCCTGTTATTGTGGATTATTATGGCTAACATTTAATGAAACCCCAAATTTAGTCTCTCAGAAAATGAGAATATTGGGTAAAAGTTGAAGATTGTAGACTCATGGTGTCACACTCTAATCAGCAAATCAACACAAGACACCTGCAAAGGTTTCCTAAGCCTTTTAAAGGACTGGTCTGTTGCTCAGTGGTCCAAAGTTCTGTTTTCAGATGAAAGTAAATTTTGCATTTTATTTGGAAATCAAGGTCCCAGAGTCTGGAGGAAGAATGGAGAGGCACTCAATCCAAGTTGATTGCCGTCCAGTGTGAAGTTTCCACAGTCAGTGATGGTTTGGGGAGCCATGTCATCTGCTGGTGTTGGTCCACTGTGTTATATCAAGTCCAGAGTCAACGCAGCCATCTATCAGGAAATTTAGAGTACTTTATGCTTCCCTCTGCTAACAAGCTTTATGGAGATGCTGATTTAATTTTCCAGCAGGACTTGGCACCTGCCCACACTGCCAAAAATACCAATACCTGGTTTAATAACCACACTATCACTGTGCTTGATTGGCCAGCAAACTCACCTCACCTAAACTCCATAGAGAATCTATGGGGTATTGGCAAGAGGAAGATGAGGCACCAGACCCAACAATGCAGACGAGCTGAAGGTCGCTATCAATAAAATCTGGGCTTCCATAACACCTCAGCAGTGTCACAGGCTGATCGTCTCCATGCCACGCGCATTGATACAGTAATTCATGCAAAAGGAGCCCCGACCAAGTATTGAGTGCATATACTCTACATACTTTTCAGTAGGTATACATTTCGGTATTAAAATCATTTTTGAAATTGGGCTTATTTAATAATCTAATTTTCTGATAGACAAAATTTTTGGTTTTCATTAACTGTTAAGCATCAACATTAAAATAAAAAAATGCTGGCAATAGATCCCTCTGTGTTTAATTAATCTATATAATACATGAGTCGCACGTCCCTTTTCAGAACAATAGAGTTCTATGGGTGTATTCACATGGCCGTTTTTTTTTAACACTGGCCGTCAAAAAATAGGACATGTCCTATTTTTGTCCGTTTTGACGGCCCCCTAAGCTCCCATAGAAGTCAATGTTTCCTGAAGAACAAATTATCCAATCAATGTGATGGCCAGTAAAAACTGATCCTGGCTGAGGATTCCACGCACACAGCGCTAATTTGAGCGCTGAGCCCGGGGAAGCCCTTGACAGCACTGTACCGCCACTGATACTACCACTGTAGCTCCATGTAGGAGCGGAATCCCTGGCAGCCAGACCCCGCTCCTGGAGAAGCAACCCGGCATCACTATCCATATATGGACAGTGACGTAAAGGGGTTACTCTTGGAGCGGAATCCCCAGCCCATCCTGGCAAGGAATTCCGCTCCTGAAGAAGCCCCCGGCGCCACTATCCATATTTGGACAGTGACGTCAAGGGGTTACTCCTGGAGTGGAATCCCCAGCCCACTCTGGCAGGGGATTCCACTCTCCTGACATCACTGTCCATATATGGACAGAGTCGTCGGGCTCAGTCTATGAGCGGAATCCCCTGTCTTGGGAAAGCCCTTGACGTCACTGCCCATATATGGAAAGTGACGTCAGAAACTACCTCTGGAATCCCCTGAAAGAGCGTAATCTCTGGCCGACGCTCTGGCCAGGGGTTTTGTCTACTGGAGAAGCTCCTGGCGTCACTGTCCATATATGGATAGTGCCGCCAGGGGCTCCCTCCAGGAGTGGAATTCCCGGCCAGAGGGATTCCGCTCCTACACGGATCTACGGTGGCGCCATCTACATAGGGGTGGTGTCATTTACGGGGGTGGGATGGGGTGGGTGCTTTCTACAGTGGGGGGTTTGTGCTATCTACAGGGGGAATTGGTGCTATCTACAGTAGGGGGTTGGTGCTATCTGTAGTGGGGGTGCTATCTACAAGGGAGGGTGCTATCTACAAGGGAGGGTTGGTGCTATCTACAGGGGGTGTTTTGCTATCTACATGGGCACTATGGCACTATATGGGGTTGTGACACAATCTACAGGAGACACTGGTGCTATCTACATGGGCACTGTGAGGGCACTGGCACTTTATATGATGGCACTATGTCACTTTATATGTGGGCACTGTGGCACTATGAGGGCACTGGCACTTTATATGTGGGCACTATGGCACTATATCACTATATATGTGGGCAATGGCACTATCTACAGTAAGCACTGGCACTATGAAGGCACTATGGCACTATGTGAGCACTATCTACAGGGACATTGTGGCACTATCTACATGGGCACTGTGGTGTTTTCTGGCGGTTTGAACAATAAAACCAACAAATTAAATCCATCAGGTTTTTTTAACGGCCATGAAAAACAGATGGAAAACGGCTGGCAAACGGCTATTAAAAACAGACAGATGGACTGGAAATGGATGAAAATTTGGAGACACACTGATGCAAAATGGCCATGAAAAACTGACAGTCGTGTGAATTTATATACCGGCTGAGTCCCGTCAGTAATCCGAGGAAGGATAGAACGTACTATCTTTCCTCGAATCGGAGACACGGATCATTTTTCACAGGCCCGATTCACCCGCTAAAGTGAATTGGTCTGTGAAGACTATCGGGTGCTACTCGGATGATGTCAAAAACGGCCAGAGTGGCACAACGGTCATGTGCATGAGGCGTAAGGCTCTATTAACACGACAGGGTCCGAGTGTCGGCCGTTTTTAAAAATGGCCCTTTTGGTACATTTTCCTCGCCATTTTGGATCCGTTTCGCATCCGTTTCGTTTCCGTTCCGGAGCGGTTTTCTGTTTTTAACAGCCGATTTTGACCCACTTTCAGATTCAGACTGCATCTGTTATTTTCCCTGTCCGTTTTAAAAACAGATGAATTTAATTTGTGAATTTTTTGCTACACACTACCCTCTGTAGTTAATGTCTCACACTGCCCTCTGTAGATGATGCCACACCCTGCCCTCTGTAGATAATGCCACACCCTGCCCTCTGGAGATAATGCCACACACTGCCCTCTGTAGATACTGCCACAGCCCCCTTGTAGGCAGTGCCACACAGCGATCTGTAGGCAGTGCCACACAGCGATCTGTAGGCAGTGCCACACAGCCCCCCCGTAGGCAGTGCCACACAGCCCCCCTGTAGGCAGTGCCACACAGCCCCTCTGTAGGCAGTGCCACACAGCCCCCCTGTAGGCAGTGCCACACAGACACCCTGTAGGCAGTGCCACACAGACCCCCTGTAGGCAGTGCCACACCACCCCCCTGTCGGTAATGCACACCGCCCCCTGTAGGCAGTGCCACACAGCCCCCTGTAGGTAATGCCACCCAGCCCCCCTGTAGGTAATGCCACAGAGCCCCCCTGTAAGTAGTGCTACACAGCACCCTTGTACATAACCACCCCTCATAGATGGCACCCCCCCCATAGATGGCACCTCTCCCTTAGATGGCACTGGGGATTTCACTGTAGGAGTAGGGGACTGCTCCAGGAGAAGTCCCTGACGTCACTGTCCATATATGTTATATATATATATATATATATATATATATATATATATAATAGGGATTCAGCTCCTACAGGGAGAAACAAAATACCCTCCTCCTCCTTCTTACATACACTCCGCACTGTTAGGAGGAGAAGAGAGCGTGCGAGTGGCAGAATGCATGGCCGTCACTCGGATCACCACCGAGTGACAGCCGTGATTTACACAGCCCCATAGACTTCTATGGGAGGCGTGCAGCCGGGAGAATGGCCAAAAATTAGGCATGTTCCATTTTTTAATGGCCCGTTTTACCGGGTCGTCAAAAAATCGGCTGTGTGAATAGCCCCATTTGGGGTCTATTGTTCCTTCTGCAGCTGAGTGACGGCCGTTCAAAGAACGGCCGTCACATGGCCGAGAATCCCTGTCGTGTGAATAGGGCCTAAATGTGCAGACAGTCTGCCTGCCTGCACTTAGGCCCTATTCACACAACAGGGTTTCCCAGCCGTGTGACGGCCGTTCAAAAAACGGCCTTCGCACAGCCCCATTAGGAACAATAGACTTCAAATGGGGCTATTCACACAACCGATTTTTTGACGGCCTGGGAAACCGGGCCATCAAAAAATGGGACATGCCCTATTTTCGACCGTTCTCCTGGCCGCCCGGCTCCCATAGAAGTCTATGCAGCCGGGTCATACACGGCCATCACTTGAATGTGTTCCGAGTGATGGCCATGTTTTCCGTCGCTCGCTCTCTCCTCCTCCTCCTCACAGTGTGAAGTGTATGTGAGGAGGAGGAGGAGTGTATTTTTTTGCTCCATGTAGGAGCGGAATCCCCAATCCCCGGCCACAGCGTTTACTGATTGGGGATTCCGTTCCAGGAGAAGTCAGTGACTTCACTGTCCATATATGGACACAGTGATGTCAGGGACTTCTGAAGCTGAATCCCCGGCGCTGTGGCCGGTGTTTCCTCTCCAGGAGAAGACCCTGACTTCACAGTCCATATACAGAGGTGCTACTTACAGAAAGGTAAGGGAGTGCCATCTTTGGGGGGATGCTATGTAAAAGGGTGCTGGGTAGAACTACGCACAGGGGGCTGTGTGGCATTACCTACAGGTGGCTGTGTGGCATTACCTACAGGTGGCTGTGTGGTATTCCCTACAGTGGGCTGTGTGGTATTCCCTACAGGGGGCTGTGTGGCATTCCCTATCTACAGAGGGAAGTGTGTGGCAAAAAATGTACAAATGAAATTCATCCGTTTTTAAAACGGACAGGGAAAAAAACTGATGCAAAACGAGTCAAAATCGGACGTTAAAAATGGAGACATGGCCCGGAACGGTAACGGAATGGATGCAAAACAGCCGAGAAAAACAGACCAAAACCGCAGTTTTTATCTGCCAACACACTGTCGTGTGAATAGAGCCTTAGGCCTCATGCACACTTTCATCACCATTTTCACGGCCGTTTTTCACGGATCCGTGTGTCTGTGATTGTATCAGTGTGGTACTCCGTGTACACTTCCGTGTTTCCGTTTCTGAGTGGAAACTAAATCCCATTCACACTATGCACCTGATATCGGTGCGGGCACAGCGTTTCATTGTGAGTAGCGGTACACAGCATGGACAGCGACAGGGTCTTGAAACATTAGAAATCTATATTGTGAGTGCCGTGCATGGTACTCACTGTCCAGCGGTAGTCACTGTCCAGGGTGCTGAAAGAGTTACAATCAGTGCTGGATAGAGAGAAGAGGCTGCTGATCAGTGCTGGATAGAGAGAAGGGGCTGCACTGATCGGCAGTAACTCTTTCAGCACCCTGAACAGTGACTATCGCTGGACAGTGAGTACCATGCGCAGTGCTCACAATATAGATTTCTAATGTTTCCTTCAAAAACCCGCAACAAATAGTCAAATGCAGCGACTTCTGCTGCAAAAATCACAACTCAGAAAAAAAGTTTATACTTACCCAGAACTCCCTGCTTCGTCCTCCAGTCCGGCCTCCTGGGATACCGTTTCATCCCATGTGACTGCTGCAGCCAATCACAGGCTGCTGCGGTCACATGGGATGCTGCGTAATCCAGGGAGATTGGACTGGATGTCAAGAGAGGGACGCGTCACCAAGACAACAGACGGGGTACGTATGAACTTCTTTTTCTTTCTATTGCTGCGTTTCACTGCGGAAACTCTGCACGAAAGGGCTGCCCCTTCTCTCTATCCAGCGCTGATCAGCAGCCTCTTCTCTCTATCAGTGCTGGATAGAGAGAAGGGGCTGCCGATTAGTACAGTGCAATATCTTTCTCTACGTGTACTTCTGCCCGCCTGGCTTTTGCTAGGCAATGGCTCCGTCACACACGGATGGCACACCGATGCCTTCTGTGTGCCTTCAGTTTTTTTGACTCTCCCATTGACTTGTGTGGGCCCCATGGTCACAGAATCTCGGACCAAAGTAGGACATGCTCTACTTTTGTCAGAATGGAACAACGGGACCGTCAAAAAAGTGTGCATGGCCCCATTGAAATGAATGGGTCATGGTGCTAGCCGTCAAAAAAAGGCTAGCACCCTGAAGGAAAAAACAGAAGTGGGCATAAGGCCTTAGGCTCTATTCACATGACAGGGTCCGAGTGTCGGCCGCTAAAAACGTCAGTTTTGGTCCATTTTTTCGTCCATTTTGCATCCATTGTGCATCTGTTCCGTTTCCGTTTTTAACGGCCGTTTTGCATCAGTTTTTTTCCCAGTCCATTTTAAAAATGGATACATTTCATTTGTCCATTTTTTTTTGCCACACACTTCCCACTGTAGATAATGCCACACAGCCCCTACAGATAAAGCCACACAGCCCCTGTAGATACGGCCACAGCCCCCTGTAGATAATGCCACACACTGCCCTCTGTAGATAATGCCAGACAGCCCACTGTAGATATTGCCACGCCCCCTGTAGATAATGCCACACACTGCCCTCTATAGATAATGCCACACAGCCCCCTGTAGATACTGCCACAGCCCCCTATAGATAATGCCACACACCGCGCTCTGCAGATAATGCCACACAGAACCCTGTAGATACTGCCACAGCCCCCCTGTACGTAGTGCCACACCTCCCCCTCTAGGTAGTGCCACACAGCCCCTCTGTAGGTACCACACAGCCCCCTTGTACCTAGCACCCCCGTAGATGCCTGCCCCTCGTAGATGGCACACCTACGTAGATGGCACCCCCCTTTCTGTAGATAGCGCATTGACATCATGGACTTCTCCTGGAGGGGTCCCCTGCTCCTGAAGCTGAATCCCCGGCCACAGCGGCCATATGGACAGTGAAGTCTGGCATTACTCCTGGAGCGTTGTGGCTGAGGATTCAACTTCAGGATTAGGGAACCGCTCCAGGAGAAGTCCCTGACGTCAGGGACTTCTCCTGAAGCGGAATTCCCACCCATAGCTTCGGCAACGCTGTGGCCGGGGATTAGGGATTCCGCTTCTGCAGGGAGAAAAAAAATCTCCTCCTTCTCACATGCACTTCGCACTGTGAGGAGGAGAAGAGAGCGAACGAGCGACAGAAAGCACGGCCGTCACCGGATTACATCCAAGTGGCAGCCGTGCTTTATTCGGCCCCATAGAGCCGATGGGAGCCGTGCAGCCGGGAGAACGGCCCAAAATGGGCATGTTCCATTTTTTGGTGGCCTGGTTTACCGGGCCATTAAAAAGTCGACTGTGTGAATATCCCCATTTGGAGTCTATTGTTCCTACTGCGGCCGTGTGACGGCCGAGAATCCCTGTCGTGTGAATAGGGCTTTATTTGGCATGCGCTGTGGACCTGAATTTATGCTTGATATTATGTTGCTAGTATTTATCCCTATTGCGCATGCGCGAAGGGGATCCACTGATTAGCCGAACGGCAGCACTCCTGAGTGGAGCTCACAAACGTCCATCATTACTTGCAGTGGGCTCGACGGAATATGACCACTCTGAATGGTTCTCTGGTGAGACCATTCTGAGTGACGTCAGTAGGAAGCCCATAAATAGAGAAATTGTCTGCGTTTGCCGCCATAGGCCCCAATACCCCTGAAGACGCCACTGGTGTGGTGAACCATGCCGTAGGGGATGTTTATATAATTTTAATCTCAATGTGGTCTGAAATCTGATGCCCCTCTATAGCTGCCTCTGCTCATCTTATATATGCAGTGGAGTATCATTTGCATTGCAGATATACTTGATACACTGCTAAATGATATCACAATATTACCACTTGGGTTTTTAATACTTCTATTATAATAAAAGTTATGTTTTAGATTTATTTATAAGCACCAGTTAGGTACCTGGAAAACATGGGCTAATTAATTTGCCTTTGGCAATTTGGTGTTCTCGCCTTAACCCCATAACAACCGGCGAATAGCCTTTTTACGTTGGCCGTTTGGGGTCGTTCTTCTGAAGTGCCACCTTTTCACGGTGGCACTTCAAAAGAACTTTTCCTGCATCATGCGGGGTGCTCCTGAAGCCCGGGCTGTTGCTGACAGCCTCGGGCTTCAGGGCAACGATCGGAGAACACTATCAGTGCTTTCCGATCATATTTAACCCCTCGGATGCGGCGCTCAATAGCAACCGCCGCATCTGAGTAGTTTAAGAGGGAGGGAGCTCCCTCTCTCACCCCACTGGCACCCCGCGTGCATCGCCTGTCAGTTTTACACTGACGGGCAATATTACACTGCTATACAAAAGTATTGCAGTGTATTATAATAGCGATCAAAAGATCGCACAGTAAAGTACCGTAGTGCGACTAAAAAAGAAGTTAAGAAAAGTTAAATTTAGTTTAAAAAAATAAAAAACCCACTTTTTACCCTTAAAAAATACTTTTATTATGAAAAAAAGTAAAAAGTTACACATATTTGGTATCGCCGCGTCCGGAACAACCCCAACTATAAAACTATTACATTTGACCCGCACGGTGAACACCGTAAAAAATAAAATAAAAAACAAAATAAAAAAACAATGCCAGAATTGTTGTTTTTTGTTCATCCTACCTTCAAAAAAATTGGGTAAAAACTGATCAAACTGTCGCATGTACTCCAAAATGGTAACAATAAAAACTAAAAGTCGTCCCGCAAAAACAAAAGCCCTCATACAGCTGCATCGGTCGAAAAAAAATAAAAGTTATGGCTCTTAAAATATGGCGACACAAAAAATTTTTGGGAAAAAAAAGTATTTTTACTGTGTAAAAGTAGGAAAACATAAAAAACATATATACATTTGGTATCGCCGCAATCATAACGACCCGCTGAATAAAGTTATTATGTTATTTATACCACACGGTAAACAGTGTAAAATTAAAACGTAAAAAAGTAATGCAAAATTTCTGGGTTTTTTTCCAGTACCCCAATAAAAAAGTTAATAAAAAGTTAATCAATAAATTATATGTACACCAAAATGGTGCTATTAATAAATACAACTTGTCCCGCAAAAAGAAATTCCTTATACAGCTATGTCGACGGTAAAATAAAAAAGTTATAGCTCTTTAAATGCGAAAATGGAAAAAACATTTCTCTGTCATTAACCCTTTAACGCCCTGTGACGTACTATTACGTCACGGGCGGTGGACTGTTAACGCGAACTGACGTACTATTACGACATCGCATTAACATGCACCTGTGTCTTCGGACACAGGTTTAGAGTAGTGATAGCTGCTGTCCTGGACAACACACTATCACTGCTTAGCGCTGAGGGACCCATCACAGCGGTCCCTCAACGGCGATCATCGCGACAGGTCAGTCATTACTGACTGACCGTCGCCATGTTGGAGGTGGTGATCGGGCCTTCGGGGGGAGTGAAGACACCTGATTGGCTGCTGTCATGGACAGCAGCCAATCACTATACATCACCGAGGGACTAATCAGACCGTTCCCTCGTAGGCAATTGCTATGATTGGTCTGTCAGTCGTGACTGACCAACCATAGAACACTGGTGACCATTTTACATTATGATCCTGCTCTGCACACTCATTGCGTTGCTGAAAAGGAGCAGAGCAGTTGTGTTCTAGAAAGCTGTGTGTTACAGAGCTGTATTTATATAATACTACTACCCCCATCCTCCATTTACCCCCTGATCACCCCCCCTAGTGATCACTTTCTGTGCTGTCATTTTTGTTGCTGCAGTTGATCAGTAACTGAATTAGTTCGCTGAGCACTGTTCAAAACCCTTGCTGCCCGTTTTTTTTTTCTCCCACTTTCTTTTTTTACATTTATAATATATATAATATAACGTTTCATTTATTTTGTAATCCCCTGAGACGAGTATTGCTCTCCTGTGATCTTGTGTTCTGATTAGTGACTTCACCTTCACTGATCGCCTAATATAAACCTTGCTCTAGGTTTTTTCCGAGTATTTGTTTTTTTTATTTTGTTTTAAAAAAAATCTAAAAACATAAAAAAATATATAACAAAAAAAATAAAAAATAAAAAATATATATATATATATATATATATCTTTTGCACCCCCTGGAGGATCAGTGAAATCACTATAACTGATTGCCTAATTGTAAAGGATCTGCCAGGCACAGCTTCGGGGTTAACGCCCATAGATAATCAGTCTGCACCTGCTTCTATGTCTGTGAGACTGACTCCATCTTCCACCACTCAGGGTAGCAGGCTTAGGAGTGGGAGAACCTATTGCAGCCTGGCCAGACGCAGCTAGCTCCCGCCCTCTGTCTATTTATACCTGCCTTTCCTGTTCCTCCTTTGCTTGTGATTCTTCTCGTTTGGTTTCCTGGCCCTGCTGCAGCTTCTTGTACTATTGTCCTTGCTTCATATTGACCCCGGCTTGCTGACTACTCTCCTGCTCTGCATTTGGTACCTCGTACACTCCTGGTTTGACTCGGCTTGTTCACTACTCTCCTCCTCTGCGTTTGGCACCTCGTACTCTCCTGGTTTGACTCGGCTTGTTCACTTCTCTTGTTGCTCACGGTGTCGCCGTGTGCAACTGCCCCTTTCTCCCCCTAACTCTGTGTACCCTTGTCTGTTTGTCTGTCATGCACTTATTGAGCGTAGGGACCGTCACCCAGTTGTACCCCGTCGCCTAGGGCGGGTCGTTGCAAGTAGGCAGGGACTGAGTGGCGGGTAGATTAGGGCTCACTTGTCTGTCTCCCCACCCCCGTCATTACATAATCACAAGCCCATACCTAGTCTACTCTGGTCCCTGTCACCACTATGGACCCCCTTGAGACCCTGGCTCAGCAAATGCAGGGTCTCTCCCTACAGGTCCAGGTCCTGGCTCAGAGGGTCAACCAGCCTGATGCTACCATGGTAGTCCCCCTCACCTCACCTCTTGAACCCCACCTCAAGTTGCCCGACCAGTTCTCAGGGGACCGGAAGACTTTTCTCTCCTTTCGGGAGAGTTGTAGGCTCTATTTTCGTTTAAAGCCCCACTCCTCAGGTTCTGAGAGCCAGCGGGTGGGTATAATTATGTCCCGGCTCCAGGAAGGGCCCCAAGAATGGGCCTTCTCGTTGGCTCCTGACGCCGCTGAACTTTCCTCCGTGGATCTTTTCTTTTCTGCTCTCGGACTCATCTATGACGAGACTGACAAGACTGCTTTTGCCGAGAGTCAGCTGGTGACCTTACGTCAGAGTAAGAGACCTGTTGAGGAGTATTGCTCTGACTTTAGGAAGTGGTGCGTAGCTTCTCAGTGGAATGACCCTGCCTTAAGGTGCCAGTTTAGGTTGGGTCTGTCGAACGCCCTGAAAGATCTGCTAGTTAGTTATCCCTCTTCTGACTCCCTAGACCAGGTTATGGCTTTAGCGGTACGACTTGACCGACGTCTCAGGGAATGACGACTTGAACGTCTTGATGTTTTCTCCTCTGACTCCCCCATGATGCCTCCCGAGGTTCCGTTGCTTCGTTCCTCCCCGGAAGACTCGGAGGTACCTATGCAACTCGGGGCCTCCGTGTCCTCCCAACAACGTAGAGATTTCCGCAGGAAGAATGGTCTGTGCTTCTACTGTGGGAATGACGAGCATCAAGTGAATAACTGTCCTAAGCGTAAGAATGCAGCCGGAGAACTTCCGTGCCTAAGTGATCATCGGGATCATCATTTCAGGTCTCTTTAGGTGGTAGGTCTGCTACCGGCAGTGCCTTCGTGGATTCAGGGTCGTCTGCTAATATCATGTCTGTGGAATTTGCTGTGTCTCTAGCTATGCCTTTCATTGATTTGCCTAAACCTGTCCCGGTAGTGGGAATCGACTCCACTCCTCTTGCTAATGGTTATTTTACACAGCATACCCCTGTTTTTGAACTCCTTGTTCGCTCCATGCATTTGGAGCAGTGCTCTGTACTGTTAATGCAGGGATTATCGTCCGATCTGGTTTTAGGCCTTCCCTGGTTGCAGTTGCATAATCCAACGTTTGGCTGGAATTCTGGGGACCTTACCAAGTGGGGTAATGAATTCTTGACGTCATGTTTTTCTGTTAATTCTATTTCTCCCCCTGAGGAGGTGAACACGCTACCTGAGTTTGTTCAGGACTTCGCCGATGTTTTCTCTAAGGAGGCCTCCGAAGTGTTACCTCCTCATAGAGAATATGATTGCGCAATCAATTTGGTACCAGGAGCTAAGCTCCCTAAGGGTAGGATATTTAATCTCTCTTGTCCCGAACGTGAAGCCATGAGAGAGTATATCCAGGAATGCCTGGCCAAGGGTTACATTCGCCCCTCTACTTCTCCGGTAGGTGCTGGCTTCTTCTTCGTAGGGAAGAAGGATGGTGGTCTTAGGCCATGCATTGACTACCGAAGCTTGAATAAGGTCACTGTAAGGAACCAGTATCCCCTTCCTCGGATTCCTGATCTCTTTAATTAGGTTCAGGGGGCCCAATGGTTCTCTAAGTTTGATCTACGGGGGGCGTATAACCTTATCCGCATCAAAGAGGGGGATGAGTGGAAGACTGCATTTAACACGCCCGAAGGTCATTTCGAATACCTTGTCATGCCCTTTGGGTTGTGTAATGCTCCCGCGATCTTACAGAATTTCATAAATGAGATTTTAAGAGACTACCTGGGGGTATTTCTTGTAGTGTACCTTGATGACATACTTGTGTTTTCCAAGGACTGGTCCTCCCACATTGAGCATGTCAGGAAGGTGCTCTAGGTCCTTCGAGAAAACAAACTGTTTGCGAAGACCGAAAAATGTGTGTTTGGGGTGCAGGAGATACCATTTTTGGGCCAAATCCTCACTCCTCATGAATTCCGCATGGACCCTGCCAAGGTCCAGGCTGTGGCGGAATGGGTCCAACCTGCCTCCCTGAAGGCGTTACAGTGCTTCCTGGGGTTCGCTAATTATTACAGGAGGTTTATTGCTAACTTCTCGGTCATCGCTAAGCCCCTTATGGATCTCACTCGCAAAGGTGCTGAACTCCTCCACTGGCCTCCTGAGTCTGTCCAGGCTTTTGAGGTCCTTAAGAAGTGCTTTATCTCGGCCCCGCTGCTGGTTCAGCCCAACCAAATGGAGCCATTTATCGTGGAGGTTGACGCGTCCGAGATGGGAGTGGGGGCTGTCTTGTCCCAGGGTACCAGGTCCCTCACCCATCTCCGTCCCTGTGCCTACTTCTCCAGGAAGTTTTCACCCACTGAGAGTAACTATGATATTGGCAACCGCAAACTCTTAGCCATTAAATGGGCATTTGAAGAGTGGCGCCACTTCCTGGAGGGGGCTAGGCACCAGGTAATGGTCCTTATCGACCACAAGAATCTGGTTTTCCTAGAATCTGCCCGAGACAAGCTCATTGGGCGTTATTTTTTACCAGATTCAACTTTGTGGTTAACTATAGGGCTGGGTCTAAAAATGTTACGTAGCTTCATGGCCAGCCCTCCTTCGGAGGAAGATCCTGCTTGTATTTTGCCTCCAGGTATAATCATTTCCGCTATTGATTCTGATTTAGTCTCTGAAATTGCGGCTGATCAAGGTTCAGCTCCCGGGAGCCTTCCTGAAAACAAGCTGTTTGTTCCCCTGCAATTCCGGCTAAGGGTACTTAGGGAAAATCATGACTCTGCACTATCTGGCCATCCAGACATCCTGGGTACCAAGCACCTCATTGCCAGAAACTATTGGTGGCCTGGGTTGCCTAAAGACGTTAAGGCCTACGTCGCCGCTTGTGAAGTTTGTGCTAGGTCCAAGACTCCCAGGTCCCGACCAGCGGGCTTACTATGTTCTTTGCCCATTCCCCAGAGACCTTGGACCCATATCTCCATGGATTTTATCACCGATTTGCCTCCATCTCAAGGCAAGTCGGTGGTGTGGGTTGTAGTAGACCGCATCAGTAAGATGTGCCATTTTGTGCCCCTCAAGAAACTACCCAATGCTAAGACGTTAGCTACCTTGTTTGTCAAACACATCCTGCGTCTCCATGGGGTCCCTGTCAATATTGTTTCTGATAGAGGGGTACAATTTGTTTCATTGTTTTGGAGAGCCTTCTGTAAAAAGTTGGAGATTGATCTGTCCTTCTCCTCTGCCTTCCATCCTGAAACTAATGGCCAAACTGAGAGGACTAATCAGTCTCTAGAACAATATTTAAGGTGTTTTATCTCTGACTGTCAATATGATTGGGTCTCATTCATTCCCCTCGCCGAATTTTCCCTTAATAACCGGGTCAGTAACTCGTCAGGGGTCTCCCCCTTTTTCTGTAATTTTGGGTTTAATCCACGGTTCTCTGGTAGTTCCAACAATCCCGAGGTAGAGGTCGTTCATCGAGAACTGTGCACTGTCTGGGCTCAGGTTCAGAAGAACCTAGAGGCGTCCCAGAGCATACAAAAAACTCAGGCAGATAGAAAACTTTCTGCTAACCCCTTGTTTATGGTCGGGGATCTGGTGTGGCTATCGTCTAAAAATTAAGGTCCCGTCCCGTCCAAGAAGTTTGCTCCCTGCTTTATAGGGCCGTACAAGGTCATTGAAGTCCTCAATCCTGTCTCCTTCCGACTGGAGTTGCCCCCATCTTTTCGAGTACACGACGTGTTCCATGCCTCCCTCCTTAAACGCTGCTCCCCGTCCTTGGCTCCCTCAAGGAAATCTCCGGTCCCTGTTCTCACCCCTGAGGGGGCAGAATTCGAGGTGGCCAAGATTGTGGACAGCAGGATGGTCCAAGGCTCCCTCCAGTACCTAGTCCATTGGAGAGGATACAGGCCTGAGGAGAGGACTTGGGTACCCGCTCGGGATGTTCACGCTGGGATATTGGTCAGGAGGTTTCACCTTAGTTTCCCCAGTAAACCAGGTCCACTTAGAAAGGGTCCGGTGGCCCCTCATAAAAGGGGGGTACTGTAAAGGATCTGCCAGGCACAGCTTCGGGGTTAACGCCCATAGATAATCAGTCTGCACCTGCTTCTATATCTGTGAGACTGACTCCATCTTCCACCACTCAGGATGGCAGGCTTAGGAGTGGGAGAGCCTATCACAGCCTGGCCAGACGGAGCTAGCTCCCGCCCTCTGTCTATTTATACCTGCCTTTCCTGTTCCTCCTTTGCTTGTGATTCTTCTCGTTTGGTTTCCTGGCCCTGCTGCAGCTTCTTGTACTATTGTCCTTGCTTCATATTGACTCCGGCTTGCTGACTACTCTCCTGCTCTGCGTTTGGTACCTCGTACACTCCTGGTTTGACTCGGCTTGTTCACTACTCTCCTGCTCTGCGTTTGGCACCTCGTACTCTCCTGGTTTGACTCGGCTTGTTCACTTCTCTTGTTGCTCACGGTGTCGCCGTGGGCAACTGCCCCTTTCTCCCCCTAGCTCTGTGTACCCTTGTCTGTTTGTCTGTCGTGCTCTTATTGAGCGTAGGGACCATCGCCCAGTTGTACCCCGTCGCCTAGGGCGGGTCATTGCAAGTAGGCAGGGACTGAGTGGCAGGTAGATTAGGGCTCACTTGTCTGTCTCCCCACCCCCGTCATTACACTAATACATGCCTTTAGGTTTTTTCTGAGCACTTGTTTTTATTCTTTTGTTCTAAAAAAAAGAAATATAAAAACCACACATTTTTTCAAAAAAATATAAAACTCAAAAATATATATATATAGGAATTTAGTTAGGTAGGTTTTGCTTGTGATGCATACTCCCTGGCTCATAGCCATCCCTGATCTATAATCTACTTTTGGAGAATTTCATATTCGTGAGACATACTCCACATTTGTGTCCCTGTGGCTGATTAGTGACATCACCATGGCTGATTTATCATTCAGACCTTGTTTTTAATTTTTTTATAAAAAAAAATTCTAGTACAAAACTCTACTAGTACTACTAAATAAAATAAAAGGTTTTTTCTGGTTACACATTCTACATACTACACGTGTTGAAGCATAACATTCGCACAATATACCTATCTGATAAAGCGCATATTGGCCCGTAGAGTATTTATGGCTGAGGGGGCATATGCCATTATTGCTTCGGACAGTGAGTCCGAAAGTGACATAGAAACCCTCTTTTACCTCTCCTCTTCCTCCTCATCAAGTGAGGAAGAGGAACCGCCAAGACGTCGCCCCCAGACGTCTGCTACACCAGCCCCTGAGAGTAGTGACCTCATGTGTACCCCAATCCCCAAGAACTACGAGCCCCAGGTCTCTGGGTTTACGGGCACCCCAGGGATTCAATTTGAAACGGCAGGGTTACAGGAAATAGACTTTTTTTTAAAGTTTATTTCACTGACGAATGTATTAAGTTAATGGTGACCCAAACTAACCATATGCCCAACAGTTTATAGCCCAGAATGCGTCATCTATTTACGCCAAGCCCAACAGGTGGACCCCTGTAGACACCATGGAAATAAGGAAGTTCTGGGGTATTGTGCTTAGTATGGGGCTTTTGAAAAAGCCATCCATAAGAACATACTGGAGAACAAATATACTGTACCACACCCCATGTACCGCACGGCGATGGCCACGACTCGTTTTGAGAGAATTCTCAGATTTTTGCATTATTGCCATAATGCACAGTGCCCTCTCCAAGGTGACCCGCAGCTTTGACCGCCTATTTAAAATTAGACCGCTATTAGACCATTTCAGTGCCAAATTTGCCCAGGTATATACCCCCGAGAAGTGCATTGTTGATGAGTCCCTTGTGCATTTCAAAGGGAGGCTTAGATTCCGCCAGTACCTGCCGAATAAGAGGGAAAGGTATGGCGTGAAGATGTACAAGCTGTGCGAAAGTACATCAGGGTACACCTACAAATTTAAAATATACGGGAAGGACACCACTATTCATCCCCCAGAATTGCCTCCCCCCTTCATGGGAGTTAACGGGAAGATAGTGTGGGATTTGGTGCTTTCTCTGCTGGAAAAGGGCTACCACTTCTACCTGGATAATTACTATACCTGCGTACTACTTTTCAAGAGCCTCGCTTCCAGAAGTACAGTGGCATGCGGCACAGTTCGCAAGAACCAGAGAAGCCTCCCTAAGTCGCTGCTCGGGTCAAAACGCAGAATAGGTGATAGTAGGGCACAATGCAGCGACAATCTATTGTGTGTCAAGTATAAAGATAAGAGGGATGTCCATGTTTTAAGAACAATACATGGCCATGGCAGCACCCCCCGTCCCTGTACGAGGTACCAGTACAGAGACCCTCAAACCCAATTGCATTCTTGACTACAATAAATACATGGGCGGAGTTGATCTCTCAGAACAAGTGCTGCAGCCATACATTGCCATGCGCAAATCAAGGGTATGGTACAAGAAGCTGGCCGTGCACATAATGCAAATAGCATTGTATAATAATTACGTGCTATTCAGATCTTCAGGCCAGCGGGGAACTTTCCTGGAATTTCAAGAGGTGGTAATAAAGTCCCTTATATTTGGAGATCACGAAGGGGAGAGCCCCAGTACTTCTAGAAACGAGGCCACACGGATTGTGCCAGGGCAACATTTTCCAAGTGAAGTTACCCAAACTTCACTGGAAAAGAGGAAAAGAGCCAAAAACATTGTAAGGTATGCTTTAAAAACGGCATAAGAAAAGATATCATTTATCAGTGCAACACGTGCCCCGAGAAGCCAGGACTGTGCATGAAGGAGTGTTTGAAAATATACTATACGTCTCTGAAATTCTGATCTTGTTGTTGAACCGCCTTTTATATTTACCATGATGTACTTCGCACAGCTACAGTAAAATTATGCCGCATGCCACTCTTTCCCTTCTTAGCCCTGCCGTGTGCTCAAGCCGTACTGCACATATATCAGTCCTGGATCCCTCTGGCTTTTCAGTGACGTTGCCATGACTGATTTATGATCCAGGACTTTCTAATAAAAATTTTATCCAAACTTTCTAATAAAATTACTTCATAGCTCTGCCGTATGCCTAGGCCATACCCGGAAGGACCAGCTGAACACAGTTGCACATATTTTGGTCCTGTATTCCTGTGACTTTCATCCAAACTTTATCCAAACTATCCAGATTTCCAAATTTATCCAAAATGTATGCAAACTTATACAAAGTTCTATAAACTTTTCAGTATAAATTTTATATAATTTTTTTATACAAAAAACCATTGCAGCAGAATCTAAGCTCCAAAAGCTAACTGCTGCTCCTTCCCTTCTGAGTTCCGTCTTGTGCCCAAGCAGCAGATAATGGCCACATGTGGGGTATTGCCGTACTCAGGAGAACCTGCATAACAATTTATCGTGGGAGTATCTCTGATAACACAAGCTGGGCACAACATATTGGGCACTGAAATGGCATAAATGTGAAAAATATAAAATTTTTCATTCTTTGCATCAAATTCTGAAAAACTCTTGTGGGGTCAAAATGCTCACTACAGCCCTAAATAAATTCATTGAGGGGTGTAGTTTCCAAAATGGGGTCACTTTTTGGGGGTTTCCACTGTACTGGTACCTCAGGAGCTCTGCAAACACAACATGGCGCTTGAAAAATATTCCCGCAAAATCTGTGCTCAAAAGCCAAATGGTGCTTCTGAGCCCTGCCATGTACCCAAACAGCATTTTAGGACCACATATGGGGTATATCCCTGTTTTGTAAAAGTTGCTTTAAAAATGTTGGGGGGCATTTTCTTCTTTATTCCTTATGAAAATTGTTTTGTTTTTAGATAAAACCACATTTTATTGGAAAAAATGTAAATTTCTAATTTTCACATCCAAATTCTAATAAAATCGATGAAATACCCATGGGGTCAAAATGCTCACTACACCCCTAAATGAATTTCGCAAGGGGTGTAGTTTCCAATATGGGGTATTTTTTAGGGTGTATCCTTTGTTTCTGCACCACAAGACCACTTCCAACTTGACATGGTGCCTAAAATATAATCTAATAAAAAGGAGTCCCCAAAAGCCACTAGGTGCTCCTTTGCTTCTGAGGCCTGTGCTTCAGTCCATTACCACACTAGGGCCACATGTGGGATATTTCTTAAAAAACAACAAAATCTGGGCTAATAAATATTGAGTTGCATTTCTCTGGTAAAACCTTCTGTGTTAGGGTATGTTCACACGCTAAACAAAAAACGGCTGTAAAATACGGAGCTATTTTCAAGGGAAAACAGCCTCTGATTTACAGCCGTTTTTTATGCATCAGGGGTTATATTCATGCATTTTTTACGACGTATTTGGAGCTGTTTTTCTATTGAGACAATGAAAAACGTCTCCAAAAACTGCTCAAGAAGTGACAAGCACTTCTTTTTTACGTGGGGATTTTTTTTTAAGCGCTGTTTTTACAAACACCCAGTGGAAAAGAAACGCTGTTTTCCCATTGAAATCAATGGGCAGATGTTTGGAGGCATTCAACCCCAAGATTTTCAGCTGTTTTTCGGCTGAAAATACCCTTACAGAAAAAAAAGGATTACAAATCAATTTTTGAAAAAAAAATTACATTTGTAAATTTCACCGCTACTTTGCTTTAATTCTTGTGAAACGTCTAAAGTCTTACGAAACTTTCTAAATGCTGTTTTAAATACTTTGAGGGATGCAGTTTTCAAAATTGGGGGACTTATGGGGGTTTGTATTGCATGGACCCCTCAAAGCCACTTCACAACTTAACTGGTCCTTGTAAAAATAGCGTTTTGAAATTTTCTTGAAAATGTGAGAAATTGCTATTAAAGTTCTAAGCCTTGTAACGTCCTAGAAAAAGAAAAAGATGTCCAAAAAATGATGCCTCTCTAAAGTAGACATATAAGAAATGTTAATTAGCAACTATTTTGTGTGATATAACTATCTAACTTTCAATAAAATTTAGAAAAATGCTAATTTTTGAAATTTTTCATTACATTTTGGTGTTTTTCACAATTAAATACTGAATGTATCGACCAAATTTTACCAGTAACATAAAGTCCAATGCGTCACGAGAAAACAATCTCAGAATTGCTTGGATAGGTAAAAGCATTCCAAAGTTATTACCATATAAATTGATATATGTCAGATTTGAAAAATGGGTGAAAAAGGTGAAATCCTGTTCCATGTAAAGCCCCCTCAAAAAACAAGGGGGCACTCCCTACGTCTGGAGAAAAAAAGGTTCAATCTGCAGAGGTGACAAACCTTCTTTACTGTGAGAACTGTGAATCTATGGATTAGTCTATCGCAGGAGCTGGTCACAGCAGGGACAGTTGATGGCTTTAAAAGAGGGTTAGATAATTTCCTATAACGAAAAAATATCAGCTCCTAACTAACTATGTAACCCACACACAACGCAGAGAAAGCCAAAGAAAAAGCAGCACGGAGCAAAACAGACTCATACAGACCAAAACAAACTGCCAGAACAGCCGCCAAAATCCTCTGTAGTAGAGCATAAGTTATAGGTCTCCTAGCATCCTTCACCACCAGTTCCTTTTTCCATCCTTTCAATGCCTGCCTAATAACAAACGTCTTAGTAACGTCAGTGCAACCCCACAATTTCAACATAACGAAATACCAGTCAAACCTCTTGCAACAGCACTTGCAGACGAACCCATACCATGCATTCAAGACAAATAATCCAAAGTGATCTCAAAATGTCGCCCATCATTCATAGGAAAAACCCCACCTGCTAAATCTAACCACGCAGCTCGTGACTTATTAAGGCTTGCCAAGTACTTGGCAGAATAGAATATTGGACTAGCCGGACGAGTTCCCCTCGACCAGGGCCCACAAGTGAACTGGGCAAAGCTCCCCTTTCCGTTGTGCTCCCGGATGTAGCTACCGAAATTCCAACATCTGCAAACGAGATAATAATAACCTACATATATTTTCTCAACAATTAATTATTCTCAAGATATCACGATATCCATATATATTAAACCAAAAAGAAACATCTTGATTTCACACTGTTTCATTAATAAAATAGAATTTATTAATTACACATAGTACAAAAAATACCCCCCTAGAAGTATATATTTCCGACATATAAAACAATACAATAAAATCAGTCAGGTGTCATACCATTTATAGTCAAAACTTCTAGCTAATAATACCAATTCCTCACAAATAGCAACATATATATTACTAAAAGTACAGTTTTGGTATCCGGCAGGATCCCTGTAAAGGATGTAAATGGAGTATTGGTTACGCTACTTAAGTAATGGTACATGATATCAAAAAAAGTCCCCATAATTACATACATGTGTATTGGAACATACCTGTAGAGGACATGATGGTAAGGAAATCAGACACCTGGGAACAGAACACCTCGACGCGCGTTTCGCAACCTTCGTCAGGACGAAGGTTGCGAAACCTGCGTCGAGGTGCTCTGTTTCCAGGTGTCTGATTTCCTTATCACCATGTCCTCTACAGGTAGGTTTAAATTATTTACGTTTTTTACAGTGTTCACCGGGCGAGTTAAATAATGGTATATTGTAATAATACGGCCTTTTACGGACATAGCGATACCAATTTTGTTTATTTTTTTTTACATTACTTTAGAAGAAAAATGGGAAAAGGTTTTTTTTTTTTACTTTAAATTATTTTTTTCTGACTACTACCGTGTTTCCCCGAAAGTAAGACAGTGTCTTACTTTCTTTTTATCCCCAAAAGCCCCACTATGTCTTACTTTCGGGGTATGTCTTATATTGGAAAAAAATTGTCGAATTATTTTTTATTTTTTTTTCACAAACTTTATTTAACTGTTTTACATTTTTTTTTTTAGTCCCACCAGGGGACTTCACTATGCGATGTGCCGATCGCATATATAATGCTTTGGTATACTTAGTATACCGAAGCATTATTGCCTGTCAGTGTAAAACTGACAGGCAACCTATTAGGTCATGCCTCCGGCATCGCCTAACAGGCAGATGCTGAAGGCAGACCTGGGGGTCTTTGTTAGACCCCCGGCTGTCATGGAAACCCGACGGCGACCCGCGATTTGTTTGCGGGGGCGCCGATCGGGTGACAGAGGGAGCTCCCCCCTCTGTCAAACACATTAAATGCCGCTGTCACTATTGACAGCGGCATTTAATGGGTTAAACTGCCGGAATCGGCGCGCGCTTCGATTCCGGCAGTTGCAGCAGGAGCCAGGCTGAGTATAACAGCCGTGCTCCTGCCGCTGATCGCGTGGGTACAGTCTCAGTACCCGCGCCATCACAGGACGGATATATCCGTCCTCCTGCGTGAACTAGCAGCTGCTGAGGATGGATATATCCGTCCTTCGGCGTTAAGAGGGGGGCGGCGCGGAAGTGGGCAGGAGGCGGCAATACCCCCGTGTTTCCCCGAAAGTAAGACATAATAACTTTAATTCTTCTACACATTTTATTAGTCCCCTTAGGGGACTTGAACCAGCGATCATTGGATCGTTGGTACAATATACTGCAATGCTAATGTATTGCAGTATATTGTTATTTTTACAGGCTTCTGTAACCGCACGATCGCTGTTCCTGTCCGTTAGTCCCGGGTGTCAGCTGTAATACTACACAGCTGACACCCGCAGCGTATGGATAATGCTCAGCACGTGAGCCCGCTCCATACATCAACCCCCGCACCATGACGTGCAATTAAGTCATAGTGAACAAAGGGGTTAATGCACAGCGGATGGTTCAAAATGAATATTGCAATTTTCCACTGATGTGCCATTTTAGGGCATAATATGTTGTGCCCAGTTTGTGCCACTGAAGACAAATACATCGTAAAACGTTAAGCGGGTTCTCCTGAGTATGGCGATGCCATATATGTGGGCGCAAACTGCTGTTTGGGCACGCTGCAGGGCTCAGAAGGGAGCGCCATTTTGCATTTGGAGCGCAGATTTTGCGTGGTAGTAGTTGTTTGGGTTTTTACCGGTATTTCAGTTTATTGTGGGGGGCAAATGTAATCTGTGTACATCAGGGTATATTGACTGCCTGGATTAGAACGATTAAAATATATGTTTAATAGATAATTTGTTAAAATGAGCTCTACTAGCCCTAAATACAGTACAACAGGCTCAGACAAGCGGTCAGTAAGGGTATGTGCACACGAGGGCATTACGTCCGTAATTGACGGACGTATTTCGGCCGCAAGTTCCGGACCGAACACAGTGCAGGGAGCCGGGCTCCTAGCATCATACTTATGTACGATGCTAGGAGTCCCTGCCTCGCTGCAGGACAACTGTCCCGCACTGTAATCATGTTTTCAGTACGGGACAGTAGTTCCACGGAGAGGCAGGGACTCCTAGCATCGTACATAAGTATGATGCTAGGAGCCCGGCTCCCTGCACTGTGTTCGGTCCGGGACTTGCGGCCGAAATACGTCCGTCAATTACGGACGTAATTAGTGTGTGTGCACATACCCTAATGGAGAAAGGTATAATGGTGTGGTGATATTGTTCCACCGCCAAACAACCTCTCCCCTTATGATATATTATACTGACACTCCTCGCTGACTAAGATAATCCAACGCGTTTCAGTGTCAAAGGTAAAAGTGACACATCAGGGATTATCGTATCTTTAAATACATTTATTTTTTTTGCTGTTACTGCCGGTTGGCACAATTGTGTGCCGGTTCTACCTCCCGGCGCGTGTACGACTCTAATGCACTGGCCGCACACGCGCCGTCGAAGTTCCGGTCTTTTGACAGGCAAGAGCCCTCCCACACTGATGGCCTAGTTTCGGCCCGGCGCCAACCCACAGTAGACACGTCAATCATGATGTTGCAGGATTAGTGCCGAGCCTCCTTTCTACCTGCCAATCAGATTTAGCTTGGACACTACAGCGTCCCTAGTTACCTTGGAGACCTCAAAGCGGATGTTTACTATTACAGAGATCTAATACCGTGGTGCAAGTGTATCTCAGAATGAAAGATACCAGCACCCAATCGCCTCTATTACAGATCAGATTAAAGGAAGATAATAGCTCACTAATTAGATGGAGTTTACGGAGCTCGTTATAAAACGAACTTCAGAGTGATGGTACGATCGGCATTACAGCGTACATGTAACCCAGGTCCTTGCTATACACGCATATTAATCTAACATGCGGAAAACTTTGTTATGGGTAAAGTCCCCCTAGGGCAAGCCACATTAGGTACACTGTATGAATATTGACATTACATTTATCCCAAGAATAAAGTCCTATGATACACGTCCCTCTAGATTACAAGACACTGAATAAGTAGCAGAAACAAGTCCACTACTGACACATACATAGCCATTCAGAGATATCAGAAAAAATTGGAAAAAATTTAGGATCAGATCCCCTGATTTATTAAAGAAATGGGAGAAAGAGTCCATCGAGTCTTCTTTAAGATTCATGGGATTATAGAGGAGGAGAAAAACTGTTTAGTTAAAAGTACACAAGAACTAAAAGAAGGGATTACATCTGCACAAAAATTCTCCACTAACTCAGAGTATGAGAGGAAAGAAATTGTTTTACAGCAAGCTGTGGAAAAATTCACGGGCCACATAAAGGAGAGGAAACATTTCCAATTTGTCCGTGACACACTTGATTTCAAAGAGGGAAGAATCTTTGATTACAGTATAAAATCTAGCACCTCTCACGAACCTGAAACTGATATTTCATCATCAGAGCAGGAATACTCTGACTCTGAGCAGGGGAGAAACCATCTTAGGCGACAATGGAGAGGGATGGACCAGAGCCGTTATCCCACCCGGGCTAATCTGAGAGGAAGAGGGAGAGGAAAAGGACCGAGTCGTGGGGGTGTTTTTTTAGCCAAAAGCCATCCCATCTCGGACTACCTTTTGAGAGACAGGAGGGACATGTAGGCTACAGGTCCAGGTCTGATGAGGATGAGTCCCAGGTTATTAATTTATCCTCACGATTGTTAACAAGTGAGGAAATTGGTATCCTTAGAAGGGGTTTGTCATTTGTCCCTACCAACAGGTTTAATTTGTTTACCTGGGTGAAGGATCTAAATTTATTTGCCCGAAAATTAAAATGGAAGAAATTGTTGGAGGGACTATGGGAGGAAGGTCAAAGAGAGATAGGCAAGGGTCCGTTTACAGACCTGAGGGCTCCTTCCACTAAATTTGCACCTCTAAATGACAATACCCCCATAGATGTCTTTGTGAAGGTTGTTGAAGACCAATTTAAGTCGCTTGATGACTCTAAGCTTGGTCATTTCAATACAACCAAGGAAGAAATGGCAGGATTACGATCCCTGGAAACGGATGACACGATTATTATTAAGCCTTCCGATAAAGGCGGTAATATCGTGGTCATGGATCGTAGCCTATACAAGAAAATGTGTCTCTGTATATTGCGTGATCAACAATGCTACAGAGTTTTAGAGTCTGACCCCACTAGGATTTTTATAAATCAGTTGAAATGTATTTTGGATCCAGCCAAAGTTCTCAACCTCATCAGCGAGAAAGAACTGAAATTTATGCTGATTGAATTCCCTCAGGTCGCAACGTTCTATAGCTTACCCAAAATCCATAAAGGGACGACCCCATTAAAAGGTCGCCTAATTGTATCGGGGATAGACAGTCTGTCGCAAAATGCCAGTTTGTATTTGGATCAGATCCTCAGACCCTTCGTAGTGTCATTGCCTTCCTATGTCAGGGACACGATGGATGCCCTGAGAAAACTGGAAGGCATCCGTCTCGATCATGATGTGTTTCTTGCTTCATTGGACGTCGAGGCATTGTATAGCTCCATTCCTCATGATCAGGGATGCATTGCCATTTATTATTTTCTTAAAGGTAAAGGCACACATTTTCAGGCCCATAATGAATTTGTTATCTTTTTATTGAGATTTGTATTGGAGCACAACTTCTTTCTGTTCGATCAGAAGATCTACCACCAGCTCAAGGGGGTTGCTATGGGGAGTCCATGTGCAACCTATACTTATGCCAACCTATATTTGGGCTGGTGGGAAAAAGAATGTGTTTTCACTGAATTAATGGAACAATGTACTTCCTGTATCCTTTTATGGATTAGATTCATAGATGACATTCTGATATTATGGAAGGGCACTAAGCGAGAATTTGAGGAGTTCGTGGGGATCCTTAATGTGAACAATCTAGGTCTTTTCTTTACGTCACAAATTAACGAGAATAAGATTACATTCCTTGATGTTATGATTTACAAGACACCCTCAGGAGCCATTCAAACGAACATGTATAGAAAAACTACTGCCACAAATAGTCTCCTAAGATGGGAAAGCTGTCATCCTTTAAGTCTTAGACGTGGTATTCCGAAGGGCCAATATTTGAGGGCACGACGAAACTGCTCTACTATATCCGACTATAAGATATCGGCACGGGAACTGGAAAATAGGTTCAGGCGCAGAGGATATCCGAGACATGTCTTGAAAGAAGCCTATCAGAATGCACTAGGCAGTAATCGGGATGACTTACTCAACCCAAAACCCAAGAAAGTTGAGGAGGACCTAGCCAGGGTCATTGGCACTTTCGACTCTGCCAGTATTGAGATTCGGTCTATCCTACAACGCTACTGGGGAATTTTGCAAGCTGACCCAGATATTGGGGGCTTGGTAGGAGAGTCTCCTTTGATCACGTATAGACATGGCTGTAACGTCAAGGATCGGCTAGTGCACAGCCATTTGAGTACCCAGGAGCCATCTGGTACCTGGTTAAATAGTGGCGTGAAAGGAAGCTACAGATGTGGGTCCTGTAAAGCGTGTGCGTCTATACTCTGTAGCAGTAAATTCAACAGCACCATTACAGGGAAGGTCTTTGAGAACAGATCCTATATTAATTGCAAAACCAAGGTGATAGTTTATCTGATCACCTGTGGTTGTAAATTGCAATATGTAGGGAAAACGAAAAGGGAATTCAGAAGGAGGATCAGGGAACATATAGGTGATGTTAGGCGAAAAGAGGATAACCCAGTGTCCCGTCATGTCTGGGAGTGTCACAAAGGTGACACTTCAAGCCTCAAATTTCAAGGGGTGGAATACATTAGACAGACATTGAGAAGCGGTGACCTGGACAGGAGGATCCTGCAAAAAGAAGCACAATGGATCTACCGTCTACAGACCATCAGTCCCCTAGGTCTTAATGAACAGATCTCTTATGCCTGTTTTCTATAGGAGAATTCCCTATAATAATTAATTTTTTCCAATTTTTTCTGATATCTCTGAATGGCTATGTGTCAGTAGTGGACTTGTTTCTGCTACTTATTCAGTGTCTTGTAATCTAGAGGGACATGTATCATAGGACTTTATTCTTGGGATAAATGTAATGTCAATATTCATACAGTGTACCTAATGTGGCTTGCCCTAGGGGGACTTTACCCATAACAAAGTTTTCCGCATGTTAGATTAATATGCGTGTATAGCAAGGACCTGGATTACATGTACGCTGTAATGCCGATCGTACCATCACTCTGAAGTTCGTTTTATAACGAGCTCCGTAAACTCCATCTAATTAGTGAGCTATTATCTTCCTTTAATCTGATCTGTAATAGAGGCGATTGGGTGTTGGTATCTTTCATTCTGAGATACACTTGCACCATGGTATTAGATCTCTGTAATAGTAAACATCCGCTTTGAGGTCTCCAAGGTAACTAGGGACGCTGTAGTGTCCAAGCTAAATCTGATTGGCAGGTAGAAAGGGGGCTCGGCGCTAATCCTGCAACGTCATGATTGACGTGTCTACTGCGGGTTGGCGCCGGGCCGAAACTAGGCCATCAGAGTGGGAGGGCTCTTGCCTGTCAAAAGACCGGAACTTCGCCGGCGCGTGTGCGGCCAGTGCATTAGTGTCGTACACGCGCCGGGAGGTTGAACCAGCACACAATTGTGCCAACCGGCAGTAACAGCAAAAAAATAAATGTATTTAAAGATACGATAATCCCTGATGATGTGTCACTTTTACCTTTGACACTGAAACGCGTTGGATTATCTTAGTCAGCGAGGAGTGTCAGTATAATATATCATAAGGGGAGAGGTTGTTTGGAGGTGGAACAATATCACCACACCATTATACCTTTCTCCATTACTGACCGCTTGTCTGAGCCTGTTGTACTGTATTTAGAGCCCGCTCTATGAATTATCAAGGCGTCACAAATAGGCTTCTACCTGGCTAGTCACGTTGCGCCTCATGACTTACACACTATTCCTCCATGTTTCACACACTTGCATCCCATTATTCATTTATTTTTTAGGCACTTCACTCATTACTGCCCCCTATATTTCACTCACATTATTACACTTGCACATACACTATTCATTTATTATTTCTTACTACACATCCCATGCACCACATACCACTCCCCTCAAGACTAGTGGGAGTGGCTATTATTATTTAAAGCACCTGCTCACTCGCCTTCATCAGCGTTTCAGACCTGGCTGTGTCCATTTGTAAGTATGGCCTTTTTCGGTGTTTTTGTATTTAGAGCTAGTAGAGCTCATTTTAACAAATTATCTATTAAACATATATTTTAATCGTTCTAATCCAGGCAGTCAATTTTGAAATTTAACGGAACGTAAGAATTATATCATTGTGCTTAGTTTACATCAGGGTATATGTAAGCTGTGTGGGGTACATCAGGGTATAATAAGAGGGTATAATAATGCGATAAATAAAAAATAATTCATAGATGTGGGGCCAGTGTCGTACTGATAAATGGTGCCCAATCTTATCCGCTTTTGGAATACTCTGCACATTTTGCATCGTCATATTCTGAGAGCCAGAACTTTTTTATTTTTTCACCAGCAGAGCTGTGTGAGGGCTTACTTGTTGCGGGACAATCTGTAGTTTTCAATGGTACCATTTTGGGGTACATGTGATTTTTTTGATCACTTTTTATAAAAAACTTTTTGCAGCCGTCTGACCAAAAACAAGCTATTCTGACAATGTTTTTTTAGTTAATTTTTTTGCGGTGTTCACCGTGCGCTATAAATGACAATTTTACTTTATTCTGTGTGTTGATACGATTATGGTGATATTATATATATATATATATATATATATATATATAGTTTTTTTTATATTTTGCAGCGTTTGCGCAATAAAATAAATTTTTTATAAAATAATTTATTTTCTGTGTCATCCATATTCTGAGAGCCATAACTTTTTTATTTTTTAGTCCATAAAGTTGTGTAATGGCTTGTATTTTGCGGGATGGGTTGTTGTTTTTATTGGTACTTTTTTCGGGTACATGCAACTTTTTGGTCACTTTTTATTCTCTATTTTGGGAGGGGTCGTGACCAAAAAATAGTGATTCTGGTGTAGTTTTTTATTGATTTTTTTGGGGTGTTCATCGTGTGGGAAAAATAACATTATAGTTTTATAGTTTTGGTCGTTAAGAATGCGGTGATACCAAGTATGTGTACTTTTTTTAACGTGTTCATTTTTTTCCTATAATGAAAGTCTTAGGCTGGATTCACACGAGCGTGGCGTTTTTGCGCACGCAAAAACGCGGCGTTTTGCGTGCACAAAAACAACTTACCAGCTCAGTGTGGCAGCAGCATATGATGCGCGGCTGAGTGCTTTTCGCGCAGCCGCCATCATTATGACACTCCATTTGAATTTTTGTAAACAGAAAAGCACGTGGTGCTTTTCTGTTTACATTCATCCTTTTGACAGCTGTTGCGCGAATCACGCAGTTCGCACGGAAGTGCTTCCGTGCGGCATGTGTGGTTTTCACGCACCCATTGACTTCAATGGGTGCGTGATTCGCGCAAAACGCTGAAAGAACGGACATGTCGTGACTTTTTTTCAGCGGACTCACGCTGAGTAAAAATCACGCACATGTCCGCACGGCCCCATAGACTAATATAGGTCCGTGCAACGCGCGTGCAAATCACACGCGTTGCACGGACGTTTTTCCCGTTCGTCTGAATAAAGCCTTATTGTAGGAAAAAAAGCATTTTTTGCTTATATAAGTTATAACTTTTAATTTTACACTTTTTTAAAAACATTTTTATTACCTTTTTTTTACTTGTCCCACTAGGGGGACTACGAGACTTGCAGCTTTCATTGCTGCTAGAGTACATTACACTACCTACGTAGTGTAATGTATTCTAACTGTCATTGTGACGTGACAGTCACACTGACAGGAAGCCTAGGAGAACCAACCTCCGGCTGCTCCTCCTAGGCTTCCATAAATTCCAACTCAGAGGCCATTGTCTGGCCTGTGATCGCCACGACAAGCATCGGCAGGCCCCACAATCACTCAGAGGGGGCTGCCGATGTGCTTCAAACCCCTTAAATGCGGCGATCGCAATCGGTCGCCGCATTTATGGGGTTAATTACCTAAATCAGCGGCGATGGTCCACTGACCGGCAAGACTGGAGTTTTAGCTGTCGGGGACAGCTGACCTCCCGATTCCCGGACACTGTCCGTGAAGACAGTGTGCGCCGGGAACTGCTCCGCAACGGTACGTCTTGTTGTGGGAAGCAAGCCCTCTCCAGGTCGTACAGTTGCAGCGCAGCGCGTGAAGAGGTTAAGGAATCCTTTAGTAGTATTGGACCGATGCTTATTGATTCTTGTGGGCAAGGACTGAGTGGTCCTGCTAATATATTGCAGCTTACAGGGACACTGCAGTAGATAAATTACATAGTCACTGCCGCAATTGATAAATGATTTGATAGAGAAGGTTTCAGAGGTCACGGTTGAGGTATATGAATCCCTCCTATGCTTTATATTAGCACAACATAAGCAACGTAGGTGTCCACATTTGAATGAACCATATAGTGTGGGAAACATTCTAGGGGTCATTGTTTTGTGATTGCGTACTGTACTGGGAGCGAGGATATTCCTTATGATCAGTGAGCGCCTATATGTAATGATAGGTTTATTGCGAATTAGATCTTTTAGAAAAGTATCATTCTTGAGAATGTGCCAATGTTTGTATAGAATGGCCTTAATGGATTTATTACCAGAGTTAAATGATGTGATGAAATTGCATCTACTCCTGAATTCATCATTAGTAGGTTTGGTTTGTTGGATTCAAAAATCTTAGGTGAGTTTTGTGGCTTTTAGTCTAGCCCCTTTAATTAGGGTAGTCGGAAAATTCCTCTCTTTGAACCTTTTTTCGAGGATATCACATTTTATCTTTTTATTTTCCCTAAAGTATTTAGGAACTGCCTTTGAATATTTTTACTATGTTATCAGCTTAACTGCCCCTTTGCTTTTTGGTATTATTCTAATATTACTTCTATATTGTTTCATTTATTTTCATACCTATTGTCACGAAGGGTCTGTGGACCCACTGGGCTGTACCGCCTTAGCGGTAAGGCAGCTGGCCAACAGGGAGCAGATGACTGTCTATAGTTCTATAGGTACCTGTGGCAGCTCAGACAGCAGCAAGGCAGGCTCGGCTGGGACTTAGGTAGCAGGCGGGTGTCAGGCGAGGTGAAGCAGCTCAGACATGGATGCAGCACGGCACGACTTTGGCACAGCAAGGTGCTAGACCAGGAAGGTATGGATTGCTAGGAACAGGAACTGGAAACACGTATAGGTACATGGACAGGAACTGGGAAAGGTACTGGAACAGGAAACAGACTAGGAGGCCATCACATAGACAAAGTATAGGGAACACAACAACACTCAGGCATAGAACTAGGGGGCTGGACCCCTCTTATAGTCCAGGGTACTCACGGGTCAAAGTTCGTCCATGAGGTCCGGTGCGCGCGCTGCCCCTTTAAGAACGGGCACGAGCGTGCGCGTGCACCCTACGAGATCCGGTAGAGGTGAGTGGACGTGAGCGCTGGGGTCTCCTGTGGAGGAGGCTGGGGCCAGCGCTTGCCGACTCGTGGCTGCGGCTGTCGGGGGAGGTTGGAGCTGACAGCCCGCAGCCACAAACATCACAGTATCACCCCCTCTTACACCCCCTCTTCTTGGGACCAGAGCGAGAGAGAAACTTCTTCACAAGAGTGGGGGCATTGAGGTTCTCCTCTGGCTCCCAGGACCTCTCCTCAGGACCAAACCCCCTCCAATCCACCAAATAAAAAGTCTTTCCTCTCACTCTCTTGGTGTCCAAGCTCTCCTTGACCTCAAAGATGTCCGAGGGGCCGCTGGAGGCAACCGCAGGGCTGGGAGTCTTGGAATAGCGGTTCAGGATCACAGGTTTCAGGAGGGAGACATGGAAGGAGTTGGGAATCCTGAGGGTAGGAGGCAGCTGAAGCTTGTAGGCGACAGGGTTGATCTGCTGCACAACCTCGAATGGTCCATGGAACCTGGGTGCAAATTTACATGACGGCACCCTCAGTCGGAGATTCCTGGACGACAGCCAGACCTTAATGCCAGGAAGAAACCGAGGAGGCTCTCTTCTCCTTGTGTCAGCCTTCCGTCTCATGTGGTCCACTGCCATTAGGATGGAGGATCGAGTCTGCTGCCAGATCTGCAAAAAGTCTCTAAACGTGGAGTCAGCTGCAAGCACCTCGGAAGTATCAGGCACCGGAAGAGGAATTTGAGGGTGCTGGCCGTAGACAATGCAGAACGGTGTATTCCTAGTAGACTCGCTGGTGTGATTATTGTAGGAGAACTCCACCCATGGGAGCAGCTGCACCCAGTCATCATGCTGCTTGGAGATGAAGTGGTGTGGGTAGTTCTCCAAAATCTGGTTGATCCTCTCGACCTGACCATCAGACTGAGGATGGTAGGCGGAAGAAAAGTCCAACTTCACGCCAAGAAGTCCGCAGAGGGCTCTCCAGAACCTCAAGGTAAACTGAACCCACCCGATCAGACACAATATGCTGCGGCAAGCCTTGCAGGAGGAAGATGTGTTGGATAAATAACCTGGCCAACTTTGGAGCAGAAGGAAGACCGGTCAGAGGAACGAAGCGGGCCATCTTCAAAAATCGGTCCACCACCACCCAGACAGCACTGCATCCAGCAGAGAGAGACAAGTCAGTGATAAAGTCCATCGCTATATGCTGCCAGGGAGCATTGGGCACAGGCAATGGCTGGAGCAGGCCAGCAAGTCTGGAGTGGGTGGCCTTGTTGGCTGCACATACAGCACAGGAAGAAACAAAGTCCACAATATCCTTGGGCAGTGTGGGCCACCAGAAATGAGGAGCAATCAAATCCCGGGTCTTGCGTAACCAGAGTTACGCCAGTCTAGAGCAGTGACCCCAGCGGAGGATTCTTCCGCCATCAGCCAGGCGCACAAAAGTCCTCCCTGGAGGAATGTCCCCAATTTGCAGGCGATTGACCGAGACAATGCAAGATGGATCGATAATGTTCTGTGGACTCTCAATGGTGTCTTCTGTCTCAAAAGACCTGGACAAGGCATCGGCCCTCACATTCTTGTCGGCCGGGCGATAATGAAGCTCAAACTGGAACCTTACAAAGAACAGTGAACACCTGGCCTGTCGAGGGTTCAGCCGTTGGGCCGTCTGGAGATAGGTCAGATTCTTGTGGTCCGTAAAAATCAAGATCGGATGAGTTGCGCCCTCTAGTAGATGTCTCCACTCCTCCAGAGCCAATTTGATGGCCAGTAACTCCCGATCCCCAATCGAGTAGTTGCGTTGTGCGGAAGGGAAGAGCTTGGAAAAGTATCCACATACACTTGACTTGCCCTTGGGACCTCGCTGGAACAGGAGTGCACCAGCACCGACAGAGGATGCGTCCACCTCTAACGAGAACTGCAGAGAGACATCCGGATGATGGAGGATAGAGGCTGCGTGAAGGCACTCTTCAGGCTATTGAATGCGGACTCTGCCTTGGGAGTCCACACTTTGGCGTTCATACCCTTCTTAGTAAGGTTAGAGATGGGAGAAGTCAGTGAGGAGAAGTTTGGAATAAACTGCCTGTAAAAATTAGCAAATCCCAAAAAGCGCTGTATGGCCCTCAAGCCTTGAGGGTGTGGCCACTCCAGGACAGACTTTAACTTTACAGGATCCATCTCGAGACCTCGATTCAATGTAATTCACAAACTCCTGGAAGACCGCCGGAGCATTACACAGGCCGAAGGGCATTACTAGATACTCATAGTGTCCATCACGGGTGTGGCGGAACGGGTGACGGTTACAGGCATTGTACCCAAATACAGGTTAAGCCTGCCGCAAACCGTTGCGCTCCCGCCATCCGGGTGCCATAGCTTAGATGGCGCCCGGTGCTAGATGTGGATATGTCCCCTCAAACTGCATTACGTTATGTTTGATAACCAGTTGTTTTATATTGTATTGTATTCAGTGCTGCTTCACTGTCCTCCCCCTCTAGGGTTAATCTTACTCTGTAGGAGAATGAGTCACAGACTGAGAGCGGGAACTTATCTAATGTAAATCTAATGTAAATAAGAAAAAGGGAGGGGTGAGTGAGGGATATAGTGGTACTGGATGAGTTCTCAGTTAGTTGCAGCCCAGGAGAGGATGAGATAGCAGTGTGAGCTGCAGGCAGGGGCTGTCTACCTCAGAGATGGTACCTGACCTAGGGACAGTAATAGAGGACAAGTGCTGGAGTCCCATCTAACTAAGGAGGATCTGGAGACACCCCAAAGTATGAAAGGTACAGTGGAGAGACCCCATAGTGAGGTAGCCTGTCCCATCCAGCCCAGAGGGGAGAAGCAGCGGTAGATTGTTTCTATGTGTGTCTGTCCCTGTTAATAAACGCGCCGCTGTGGCTTGTCCCCTGTTAATCTGTGTCGCCTGAATCTATCGCCCACATTCTCTTGGCGTAAACCGATCCCCACTGACCCGGTTTCGCCACATTTGGTGGCAGCGGTGGGATAGATTCAGCCAGTTCCAGGGGAAGCGGCAGGGGATAGGTATCCTGGTACCATCCGGCGCTTTGCGACCAGACCTCAAGGGCGGACTGCCACACGTGCTGCAGTACAGGGGGACCACAGGCACCTAAATCCCCAGTCATGGAGCCTGACTCTATGGATCCTCCCGGCGGAGCAGAGGATGTCCCCTATGGCAGCTACCTCCGAATTACACTCCAAGAGCTGTGCCGGTTCCGGCGTATTGCTTTCTCGTCCCGCGACATCAAGGATAGGCTGATTGAGAAGCTCCAAGCCTGGGACCTGGCGAACCCGGCCGAGATGGGAGAGATGGCCGAGGGTGACGTTGACTAATGCCCCGAAGCACCGGCCAGTCGCCAGAGAACCGGCCGTAGCGCCATCTCGGACGCCCAGGCCCTGCGGATGGGGGATCTGCTGACCGCTCTGGGGCCTCAAAGCTCCGAGGCCGAGCGCCTGATCATCGTTGGGGCCGTGGCCGGTGCAGTGGCACCCCCAGAACCAACAACCCCAATCCCTGCCGGGCCCCGAAGACCCCAACTACGATACAACGACCTCCCCAAGTTGGATCCTTCGTCCACGGATATCGATGCGCACCTACCATGCTGGAGACACAGCTACAGGTGCATGACATCCCCACCACCGAATGGGCTCGCTACGTGGGGCCCAGCCTGCAAGGGAGGGCCCTTGAAGTCTACCGGAGCCTAGGTCCAGAGGACGGACGGGACTACGGTTGCCTCCGGGACGCCCTGCTGAAGAGGTATGCGATCACCCCAGAGACTTACAGAGAGCGGTTCCGTAATTTGACGCTCGCAAGCCAGGGTACCCATGTGGAACTGGCAGCCCAGCTCCGCTTAAGCTGCTCCAGGTGGGCCGAGGGGAAGAAGGCCTTCAGTCGGGAGGCCCTGGAGGACCTCGTCATTTTGGAGCAACTCCTCTCCTGGATGGAGGTCCCCGTTCGTGCCTGGGTCGCGGACCGCCACCCCAGCACCCCTGAAGATGCCGCCACCCTGGCCGACGGGTTCTTGGTCCACCGACCCCAGTGGAGAAGCCTTCCGCGCCAGGAACAACGCCGAGAGCTCCGAGACCCTACCAAAATAGCGGAATCACCCCGGCCAACTTCGATGAGACCCCAGCCGCAGCCTACGGCCGCACCGATCCCTCCAAGGGTCCGCGGCCCTACGGACTCCCGCCAGTGTTATGGGTGCCACCAGCCGGGGCACATCCGACGGGACTGCCCCCTGGCCCAATCAACGTTGCCCTTTCCCAGACCAACCCCAACCCGGGTCGCCTTTTGCCCGGAGGCGGGCGACCCCGATGAGTGTGACCACCTCCTAGATGCACCAGAGGTGGAGGAGGTGGTCTACCATGTAGAGCTTGCGAGCCTCGTGATGAACCAGGTCCCTGCCAACATGCAGGGCCACCGACAGCCCGTGGTGCTGGGACGCCGCACCGTCCAAGGACTCCGTGACTCGGGGGCATCTCTCACCCTGGTAAGAGCGGACCTGGTTCCCCAGGCTAAGGTTCTTCCCCAGCGATTAGCCCGGATTGCCCTGGCGGACGGACAGCAGCGGTCCATTCCCCGCGCCAGAGTCTACCTGGACTGGGGCCCCGGAAAAGGCGAGGTCGAAGTCGGGCTCATGCCGGATCTCCCCGCCGATGTCTTATTGGGGAACGACCTTGGGAACGGACTCACAAGTCAGTTCGCGGGGGCCGTGACCCGCAACCAAGCCCGGGAGAACCTTTACCGGCCTCCACCACCGACCAGTGTAACCACCGAGGCTCCTCTCCCGGAAGCCCCGCTCCCCGAACCGCCGGTGGTAAGAACCCAAGGCCCTGACGCCTCACAACTGACCGACCCGACGAACCCCCCCGACAGACCTGGGGGAGGTGGATAGGGTCGCTTTTAGGGAGGCCCAGCATACGGATCCTTCCCTGTCCTCTGCCCGTAGCCTGGCCGATCGACCACCCAGTGGAGGGGCCCAGGCAGGGTTCCAGTGGGACAACGGGCTGTTGTACCGGGTCGAAGCCCCGACCAAGCCCAAGTCGCCCTGTACCGCCTCCAAACAGCTGCTTGTTCCCCAAGCCTACCATACACGACTGTTAGCCCTGGCCCACGATATACCCGCGGCGGGTCACACTGGGACCAGGTCCACCAGGGCCCGGCTCTCGAAGGCTTTCTTTTGGCCAGGGCTGACTGAGGACGTGCGGCGGTACCGAGCTTCGTGCCCTGTCTGCCAATGGGTGGCGGGGGCCCCGCGCAAGGTGCCGCTCAGGCAGCTGCCCCTCATCCGAGAGCCCTTCCAGCGGGTGGCCATAGATCTGGTTGGCCCCATTAATCCCCCCAGCCGAGGGGGAAAGCGTTACATCCTAACCCTGGTAGACTTCGCTACCAGATACCTGGACGCAGTGGCTCTGTCCTCCATAGATGCTGAGCACGTCGCCCAGGGACTCATGGACATCTTCAGCCGGGTGGGGTTCCCGCGTGAGGTACTCACAGACCAGGGATCTCAATTCCAGGGAGAATTCATGCAGGACTTCTGGAATCGGCACGGGGTGAGTTCTCTAAGAACCACCGCCTACCACCCCCAAACGAACGGACTGTGTGAAAGGTTCAACGGTACCCTCAAGCAGTTGCTACTCCGATACATCCACTCGGAGGGGAGAGACTGGGACCGCTCCTTGCAGCAGCTTCTCTTTGCCTATCGAGAGGTGCCGCAGGAGTCTACCGGCACTCCCCATTCGAGTTGCTGTTCGCGAGGCGGGTCCGGGGACCCTTGGACTTAGTCCGGGAAGGTTGGGAAGGGAAGTTTGCAAGCCCGGAGATCCCGGTAGTAGACTATGTGAGCCAAATGCGGGAGCGCCTAGCACGGCTGATGGATTCGGCCCATCAGCGATTGGAAGTAGCTCGAAGCCGTCAACGGGACGAGTACAACCGTAGCGCCCGACCCCGAGAGCTGGGGGTGGGGGAGAAGGTACTGGTCCTCGCACCAGTACGAGGCAACAAGTGGCAGGCCAATTGGGCTGGACCGTACACTGTAGTGGGGCGACAGGGGACGACAAACTACCTAGTAGCCCACGACAAGGCAGAAAAGTGGGTACGGAACTACCACATAAACCGGCTCAAGGCCTATGTGGTAAGGGAGGTAGGAGCGGTCTCGATATGCTGCCCGCCCATGGACAACCCTGACGTGGACCGCATCCCTGACCTACTGGCAGAGGCCCGACGCCAGACAGGGCTGGCAGATGTGCAGCTTGAAGTCCAGCTATCGCGCTTGCAGAGTAGGGAGATGGGGGAGGTGTTAGCAGCCCAGGAGGCCCTGTTCACCGCGTCCCCCGGACGTACCTCCCTAGTCGCTCACGAGGTCAACACTGGAGGAGCCTGACCCCTGAGGCAGCCCGCGTTCCGAGTGGCTCCCTCAGTGCTGACCGCGATGAGAAAAGAAGTAGAAGAAATGCTGGAGATGGGGGTCATTGTACCATCTCACAGTCCTTGGGCCGCCGGCGTTGTGTTGGTCCCCAAGAAGGACAGGTGGCTGAACGAGGTAACCGTTACGGATGCCTATCCGATGCCCCGGATTGATGAGCTGCTCGATAGGCTGGGAGGGGCACGATTCGTGTCCACTCTGGATCTCAGCAAGGGCTACTGGCAGATTCCTCTGACCAAGGAAGCCCAAGAGCGCTCGGCGTTCATCAACCCGTTCGGCCTGTTTGAATTTACGTGCATGCCATTCGGGATGAAGAACGCCCCCGCGACCTTCCAGAGGGTGGTCGACCGGATCCTCGTGGGGTGTCAGGAGTTTGCCCAGGCCTACCGGGACGATATCGCTATCTTTAGCAAGACTTGGGAGAAACACTTGGGGCACGTGGCGCAGATACTGGAGCGCATCCGGTACGCCGGCCTCACCATCCGCCCCGACAAGTGCCAGATGGGGATGGCAGAAGTCGCCTACCTGGGGCACCGAGTGGGCAGCGGACAGATCCGCCCCGAGCCGGCCAAGGTGGAGGCCATACTCCAATGGCCCCGGCCGGCCAACCAGAAGCAGGTTAGGGCCTTTCTGGGAGTCACAGGGTACTACCGAAAATTCATCCCGCAGTATAGTACCCTGGCCAAGCCCTTGACCGACTTGACGTCAAAAAGGTTCAGTCGACTGAGGCCCTGGTCCCCTGACTGTGAGGCGGCCTTCGGGAGCCTTAAGACTGCCCTCTCCACCTCCCCTGTCCTGGCTGCCCCTGACTTCCACCGGCGGTTCATAGTCCAAACCGATGCCTCAGACGTCGGGCTGGGAGTGGTACTGAGCCAAGTGGACCAGGCGGGCCACGAACACCCGGTCGCGTACCTCTCCCGGAAGTTGCAGGACCGAGAGAGGGCATACGCAACCATTGAGAAGGAGTGCCTGGCTGTCGTGTGGGCTCTAAAGAAGCTCCAGCCCTATGTTTATGGGAGGGAGTTCACCATAGTCACAGACCACAGTCCTCTCAGTTGGTTGAACCGAACCGCCGGGGACAATGGGCGTTTACTACGGTGGAGCCTGGCCTTACAATCCTATAACTTTACCATCTCTCATAAAAAGGGCCGGGACCACGGGAATGCTGATGGACTCTCTCGGCAGCAGGACACTGATGGGCGGAGACTGACAGCACCGGGCCCAGATCTCATCACTGACCCGACAGAGGGTCAGCAGGACTGATTCTGGATCTAAGCTGGGGGAGGTCTGTGGCGGAACGGGTGACGGTTACAGGCATTGTACCCAAATACAGGTTAAGCCTGCCGCAAACCGTCGCGCTCCCGCCATCCGGGTGCCATAGCTTAGATGGCGCCCAGTGCTAGATGTGGATATGTCCCCTCAAACTGCATTACGTTATGTTTGATAACCAGTTGTTTTATATTGTATTGTATTCAGTGCTGCTTCACTGTCCTCCCCCTCTAGGGTTAATCTTACTCTGTTGGAGAATGAGTCACAAACTGAGAGCGGGAACTTATCTAATGTAAATAAGAAAAAGGGAGGGGTGAGTGAGGGATATAGTGGTACTGGATGAGTTCTCAGTTAGTTGCAGCCCAGGAGAGGATGAGATAGCAGTGTGTGCTGCAGGCAGGGGCTGTCTACCTCAGAGATGGTACCTGACCTAGGGACAGTAATAGAGGACAAGTGCTGGAGTCCCATCTAACTAAGGAGGATCTGGAGACACCCCAAAGGATGAAAGGTACAGTGGAGAGACCCCATAGTGAGGTAGCCTGTCCCATCCAGCCCAGAGGGGAGAAGCAGCGGTACATTGTTTCTATGTGTGTCTGTCCCTGTTAATAAACGCGCCGCTGTGGCTTGTCCCCTGTTAATCTGTGTCGCCTGAATCTATCGCCCACATTCTCTTGGCATAAACCGACCCCCACTGACCCGGTTTCGCCACAACGGGTGTTAAATGCAGTCTTCCATTCATCACCCTGGCGAATCCAGACTAGATTGTAAGCCCCGCGCAGGTCTAGTTTAGAAAAAAAAGTTGCACCACATATACGATAAAACAGTTCGGAGATCAGTGGCAACGGATATTTATTCTTCAACGTGATCTGGTTGAGACCATGGTAGTCGATGCAAGTACGAAGAGAGCCATCTTTCTTTTTGACGAAGAAGAACCCAGCTTCTGCCGGGGAGGAAGACTTTCGTATAATGCCCCTTTCTAAGTTCTCTTTCACATAGGAGGACATGGACAGAGTCTCTGGCAAGGAGAAAAGATATACCCTACCACGGGGAAGGGATGCACCAAGATTCAGTTCAATAGGGCCGTTTCCGCCTCCCTCTTGCCGAAGACGTCTGAAAAGGCAGCATAATGACCCGGAAATCCTGACAATGTCCGAGGCAGAGAAGGCTGAGCCAAACGAACCCGCACCAGGCAACGACCTTGACACTCAGGGCCCCACTGGAGAACCTTTCCAGAATTCCAGTCCAGAACTGGGGCATGCAGTTGGAGCCAAGGCAGGCCCAGCAACACAGGGTTAACAGCTTTGGGCAGGACACAGAAAGACAGAAGTTCAGAGTGAAGGGCTCCCACTTGGAGCCTCAGCGGCTTGGTCGCGGCTATAACTGTGTCTGGCAGAGGTAGTCCATTCACTGAGGAAACTGTCAACGGGCTCTCCAGTGGGGTGGTGGGCAATTGCAGAAGGTCCACCAGATCTCTGCGGATGAAATTAGCTGCAGATCCAGAGTCCAGATATGCAGAGACCTGATGCGTTCTCTTGACGGACACTATGGTCACAGGTATGGACATTTTAGACGGAAGTCCATCTCTACCCAAGGTCGTCACTCCAAGCAACCGTAGGTTTTGGGATTTTTGGGGGCACAGGCGCACAAGATGACCATCGAGACCGCAATAAAGACAGAGTCCAGATGTAAGTCTGCGTTGTCTCTCTTGAGTAGATAACTTACACTGGTCCGTTATTACCGACTTCTTAGGAGGATCGACATCGGGGGACAGCAGGGGTTGCTGCAAAGTAGGAAACAAACTAGGAAGGGATCTCTCCCGTTGAACCTCTTGGAGGCGTTCACGGATCCGTATATCAATCCGGGCAGACAGAAGGATGAGGTCATCCAGGGTAGACGGCAGATCCCGGGCGGCAAGTTCGTCTTTAATTCTGGAAGATAGTCCATGCCAGAATGCAGCCACCAGAGCCTCATTGTTCCATAAGAGCTCTCCAGCCAGGGTGCGGAAGTGGATGGTATACTCACTCACGGAGGTGTCTCCTTGGCGCAGGTTAATCAAAGAGGCCGCTGCAGATGACACCCGTCCAGGCTCCTCGAACACCATGCGAAAAGTCCGGAGGAAGGCAGGGAAGTCACGGGTCCCTGGTCCTTGTCTCTCCCAGATAGGGTTTGCCCATGCTAGAACCTTGCCGGTAAGGAGAGAAATGATGAAAGAGACCCTGGCACCATCAGACGAAAAAGTCAGAGCATACAGGCTGAAATGGATCTGGAATTGATTAAGAAAACCACGACAGGTACTTGCTTCCCCATCATAACGGTCAGGAAGTGGCAAACAAACACGTATAGGTACAGGGACAGGAACTGGGACAGGTACTGGAACAGGAAACACACTAGGAGGCCATCAGATAGACAAGCTATAGGGAACACAGCAATGCTCAGGCATAGAACTAGGGGGCTGGACCCCTCTTATAGTCCAGGGTACTCACGGGTCAAAGTTCGTCCATGTGGTCCGATGCGTGCTGCCCCTTTAAGAGCGGGCACGAGCGTGCGCACGCACCCTACGGGATCCAGCAGAGGTGAGTGGACGCGAGCGCTGGCGTCTCCTGAGGAGGAGGCTGGGGCCAGCGCTTGCCGACTTGTGGCTGCGGCTGTCAGGGGGAGGTTGGAGCTGACTGTAATGATAGGGGTAGGGAAACAGACAAGTGAGCCCTAATCTACCCGCCACTCTGTCCCTGCCTACTTGCAACGACCCGCCCTAGGCGACGGGGTACAACTGGGCGGCGGTCCCTACGCTCAGTAAGTGCACGAGACAAAACATACAAGGGAATATAAAGCAAAGGGAAAGGGGCAGTTGCCCACGGCAACACCGTGAGCAACAGAGTGGTGAACGAGCCAAGTCAAACCAGGAGAGCATGAGGTACCAAACGCAGAGCAGAAGAGTAGTCAGAAAGCCGGGGTCAGAATGGAGCAGGATCAAATGGTCAGGAGCTGTAGCTGGGCCAGGAAACCACACGGAAAGAATCACAAGCAAGGAGGAACAGGAAAGGCAGGTATAAATAGACAGAGGGCGGGAGCTAGCTGAGTCTGGCCAGGCTGCGATAGGCTCTACCACTCCTAAGCCTGCCAGTCTGAGTGGTGGAAGCTGAAGTCACTCAGAGAGATAGACTCAGGTGAAGACTGATTACCTAAGGAAGTTAACCCCGAAGCTGTGCCTGGCAGATCCTTTACAGTACTCCCCCTTTTATGAGGGGCCACCGGACCCTTTCTAAGTGGACCTGGTTTACTGGGGAAACGAAGGTGGAACTTCCTGACCAATACCCCAGCGTGAACATCCCGGGCGGGTACCCAAGTCCTCTCCTCAGGCCCGTATCCTCTCCAATGGACCAGGTACTGGAGGGAGCCTTGGACCATCTTGCTGTCCACAATCTTGGCCACCTCGAATTCCACCCCCTCAGGGGTGAGAACGGGAACAGGAGGTTTCCTCGAGGGAGCCAAGGACGGGGAGCAGCGTTTAAGGAGGGAGGCATGAAACACGTCGTGTATACGAAAAGATGGGGGTAACTCCAGCCGGAAGGAGACAGGATTGAGGACTTCAATGACCTTATACGGCCCAATAAACCGGGGAGCAAACTTCTTGGACGGGACCTTAAGACGCAAGTTCCTAGATGATAACCACACCAGATCCCCGACCATAAACAAGGGGTTAGCAGAACGTTTTCTATCAGCCTGAGTTTTTTGTACGCTCTGGGACGCCTCTAGGTTCTTCTGAACCTGGGCCAAGACTGTGCACAGTTCCCGATGAACGACCTCTACCTCGGGATTGTTGGAACTACCAGGTGAAACGGAGGAGAACCGTGGATTAAACCCAAAATTACAGAAAAAGGGGGAGACCCCTGACGAGTTACTGACCCGGTTATTAAGGGAAAATTCAGCGAGGGGAATAAATGAGACCCAATCATATTGACAGTCAGAGATAAAACACCTTAAATATTGTTCTAGAGATTGATTAGTCCTCTCAGTTTGGCCATTGGTTTCAGGATGGAAAGCAGAGGAGAAGGACAGATCAATCTCCAACTTCTTACAGAAGGCTCTCCAAAACAAAGAAACAAATTGTACACCTCTGTCCGAAACAATATTGACCGGGACCCCATGGAGACGCAGGATGTGTTTGACAAACAAGGTAGCTAACGTCTTGGCGTTGGGTAGTTTCTTGAGGGGCACAAAGTTGCACATCTTATTTAAGCGGTCTACTACAACCCACACCACCGACTTGCCTTGGGATGGAGACAAATCGGTGATAAAATCCATGGAGATATGTGTCCAAGGTCTCTGGGGAATGGGCAACGAACGTAGTAAGCCCGCTGGTCGGGACCTGGGAGTCTTGGACCTAGCACAAACCTCACAAGCAGCGACGTAGGCCTTAACGTCTTTAGGCAAGCCAGGCCACCAATAGTTTCTGGCAATGAGGTGTTTGGTACCCAGGATGCCTGGATGACCAGATAGTGCGGAGTCATGATTTTCCCTAAGTACCCTTAGCCGGTATTGCAGGGGAACAAACAGCTTGTCCTCCGGAAGGTTCCCGGGAGCTGAACCTTGATCAGCTGCAATTTCAGAGACTAAATCAGAAGCAATAGAAGAAATGATTATACCGAGAGGCAAAATAGAAGCAGGAGGGCTGGCCATGAAGCTACGCGACAGTGCATCGGCCTTAATATTTTTAGACCCAGCCTTATAGGTAACCAAAAAGTTGAATCTGGTAAAAAATAGCGCCCATCGAGCTTGTCTCGGATTTGGCCTCCGGGCAGATTCTAGGAAAACCAGATTCTTGTGGTCAGTAAGGACCGTTATCTGGTGCCTAGCCCCCTCCAGGAAGTGGCGCCACTCTTCAAATGACCATTTAATGGCTGAGTTCGCGGTTGCCAATATCATAGTTACTCTCAGTGGGCGAAAACTTCCTGGAGAAGTAGGCACAGGGGCGGAGATGGGTGAGGGACCTGGTACCCTGGGACAAGACAGCCCCCACTCCCACCTTGGATGCGTCAACTTCCACGATAAATGGCTCCATTTGGTTGGGCTGAACCAGCACCGGGGCCGAGATAAAGCACTTCTTAAGGACCTCAAAAGCCTGGACCGCCTCTGGAGACCAGTGGAGGAGATCAGCACCTTTGCGAGTGAGGTCCGTAAGAGGCTTAGCGATGACTGAGAAGTTAGCAATGAATCTCCTGTAATAATTAGCGAACCCCAAAAAACACTGTAACGCCTTCAGGGAGGCAGGTTGGACCCATTCTGCCACAGCCTGAACCTTGGCGGGGTCCATGCGGAATTCATGAGGAATGAGGTTTTGACCCAAAAATGGTATCTCCTGTACCCCAAACACACATTTTTCGGTTTTAGCAAACAGTTTGTTTTCCCGAAGGACCTGGAGCACCTTCCTGACATGCTCAATGTGGGAGGGCCAGTCCTTGGAAAACACCAGTATGTCATCAAGGTACACTACAAGAAATATCCCCAGGTAATCTCTCAAAATATCATTTATGAAATTCTGGAAGACCGCCGGCGCATTACACAACCCAAAGGGCATGACGAGGTATTCGAAATGACCTTCGGGAGTGTTAAACGCAGTCTTCCACTCATCCCCCTCTTTGATGCGGATAAGGTTATACGCCCCCCGTAGATCAAACTTAGAGAACCATTGGGCCCCCTGAACCTGATTAAAGAGATCAGGAATCAAAGGAAGGGGATACTGGTTCCTTACAGTGACCTTATTCAGGTTACGGTAGTCAATGCATGGCCTAAGACCACCATCCTTCTTCCCTACGAAGAAGAAGCCAGCACCTACCGGAGAAGTAGAGGGGCGAATGTAACCCTTGGCCAGGCATTCCTGGATATACTCTCTCATGGCTTCACGTTCGGGACAAGAAATATTAAATATCCTACCCTTAGGAAGCTTAGCTCCTGGTACCAATTCGATAGCGCAATCGTATTCTCTATGAGGAGGTAACACTTCGGAGGCCTCCTTAGAGAAAACATCAGCGAAGTCCCGAACAAACTCAGGTAGCGTGTTCACCTCCTCAGGGGGAGAAATAGAATTAACAGAAAAACATGACGTCAAACATTCATTACCCCATTTGGTGACATGAGCCAAGGTTGAGAAAGCTTGTAGCCAATTGCCACAGCTTTTCGTGATTTTCACATTATTCTCTGAACCTCTTTCGAAAACTCGGTTCTTATCTACTATCACATGATCGACCGAAACCAAGGACCAAATATCCACAAATTCATGTGACCATATCTTTTGCTTGACCTCGGCCAACCAGTAATTACCCAAAGGAGCAACACCACAAAACAAGGAATCACGAAATGTCAAGCCAGCCATACTGGCCACACGCCCTGGTGGAGGCAGAGCCCCCCCCTGGCGAACCCGACGGAACCAAAGCTCCGCCTTTTTTACTTAAACCATCCAACAAACTTTTCAACGCTGAAACCAAATCAACACCAGATAGATTATTCTTTGTAAACCATGCATTAAAACATGGAGACTCACCGGATAAGGGCATCCTCGTGACAGGTGGACAGGCTGAGGCAGCTACTGGTGACAGAACACGCAGAGAAGAAGGACGAACCCGTTGCTCACGATGACCCCTCCTGTTGTACCTCCTTCCAGAGCGGCTGGGTGTACTCGATGGAGATGAAGACTGTGACTGCGAAGAAGATGCTGTACTGGACAAAACACTTCTACTCCGGGAACGGCAACTTCTCTTATCACGATAGCGCAAGCGCTCGTAACCACCTCGCCGATGACCTCTGGAACTCCGTCTCCTTCGCCGTCTGCGTTTTGCCAACACCGCACCTGAAAGAGAAAATTCAGAGCAGGAAACTGTTACATTTCGATGATCTGCAGATTGCCTGCATGGCAACAAGTCGCTGCTACCCCCGACAATCTGCAACTCGCGTTCTGCATGGGCGCACTGTATGTGCCTGGTGTCCGCAGGCCACATACCACATCTCTCCCCAACTCAGTGTTATACACAGAACTACCAGCAGGGGTCAGAGACCGCACTTCTACCCTGCTGGTGCCTGAGGTCTGCGTCGCTGCGCCTCCGAAACCAGCCCCCCCCCATCTCCCATCCCAGACCCGGATCGCTGCGTGTAAGAGAGAGCTGGGCAGCCAGGAGAAAGTACTAGTGGTGCAGAGCTGAAGGAACAGGCCTCTGGGTGCTTAGCGCTGACTGCAGCTCGGAGGGGGAGAAGCGCGGACACTCCCCCAGCCATGGGAGTTGGCAACACAACATCGGGGCCTATGAACGTGAATGCAGGCGACGGCAGAGCGGACGGTGCCGGCCCGCCTATGAGATGCAGATGGCAAGCTGGGGCTCAACCTAGGGGGTGGACGCGAAATCCGGCGCGGCCTACCTCTCTCATCTGCCGCAGTCAGCACCACAACGATGCTCCCGGCAGTTAAGACGGTGAACTGCACTTGACCTTACCTATTTATTCTTTCTTTAAACCCTCATCTATTCTCCTAACCCACCAATCCCTGCTCCTATCTCTTCCCGCCTTTTTTTTACCCCCCTTATTCCCTCTATCACATACAGTCCCAGGCACCTTCCTTATACGTTATGCCTCAAGTCCACATTTAATAATTGTAGGTCCTGTTGACAAAACAACAAAAAGTCATATATATTGTTTTCGGTAGCAAAATTGAACAACACATTCAAATTCTAGCTGTTCCTAGTGATAAGCAAATTTAAATTCAAACTTTTATGTACCAGCCATTCTGAGCCTATTTTTATAAACCTCATCTCTTTTTATAGTTGATGCAAAAAATAAATACATTTTATAAAGCATGTGATTTAAGTATGCCATTATTTGTGTCCCTGTATCAAATGTACAGTATGGACCCATACCATAGCGTGGTATGGATTGATAATACTGTGTGCCTAGGGCTTAAATGATACAATATGAGAATAATACTTGTGTGGTTGTGTTTTAAAATATATAAACCATTTTCCATTGAAAAAAAAAGCATTTCTATTGTCAGATTCCTTTTTATATATATATATATATATATATATATATATATATATATATATATATATATATATGCATCCATCTGCATACTGTACATCTGGGGCATACGATCGCGTAGTGTTTCAAAATGTATGATGTCAATATAGCCTGAATTGTAAACCCCTATGTCAATAATTGTATTGCACCATGCATTAAAGGGGTGAGGGATAAAAGCTTACAATTTTTTACTTTACAAAATGTTTGCCTCATTTTTACAGGGGAGGAAACTAGCTGCATGTACTCAGAATGTTTCAGATACCCGAGGATTAGAAAATGAGGCAAGACCGCCTTTAAGTTCCAATGTATGCCAGTTGATTATTATACCATCAGATGCAGCTGGTCAAAACGTTTTTAGGTCTTCAGAGCCCATAGTCCTTGGTGACCAACTGATAGGTGAGTTTCCAGAAATACGGACATTCTAAATGTCTTCTATTATGCCACAATGCAGTGTTGTTTCGCTTCTGATTTAGTACCAGAGTGATGTAATTTTTTTTATTTTTTTTATGTTGTCTTTTTGAACTAGGTGTGACCGCAGAAACAACGTTGGAAAAAATCACTTCTCCCATGGATCTATTTCCAGGAGAGCATGCCGACATAAAAGATGTCATATTCTTTTACAGGTACTGAATCGCCATTGTCACGCTCATATTCTTTGTGTATACTTAGAGATTTTTATTTTGTTATGGAATTCTAAACTGATTGTCAGCTGCTTCAAAAGGGTAACATTTTTCTCTAGTCACCAAGTCATAAAAGATCCGCGGTCTACCATCATGAATTTAATTAAATTTTTCTTCTTATATAATACTTTATGAAACGAGAGGCATAGCTAGGTGTTTAGCACAGGGGGGGGCAAAACCTCTGAGTGGGACCCAACCTAGTGGGCCCCCCCAACGCATGTTTACAACTGAAGAGGCGCATTCTAATTTTAGTAGTTATCATTCTGAATAAGTTAGAGTGCTGTACATGCTGCTATATTTTCCATTCTTATTGAAGTTTAATCTTTTCTCTGACAGAGGATTTTGCGTTAGAAAGTGTTGCAGACCTCTCTGAAAGTGAATAAAAGAATATATAACCCCCATCAGCCCTGTATATACCAGCCATCATCCCTGTATATAACCCCTATCATCCTTGTATATACCAGCCAGGTTGGTATATCAAGGGATGATGGAGGTTATATACAGGGCTGATGGGGGTTATATACAGGGATGATGGCCGGTATATACGGAGATGATGGGGGTTATATACAGGGATGATGGCTGGTATACAGGGATGATGGCTGGTATATACAGGGATGATGGCTGGTATATACAGGGATGATGGCTGGTATATACAGGGATGATGGCTGGTCTATATACAGGGATGATAGGGGGTTGTGTAATGCCATCATCCATGCATATAATCGGCCATCATCCATGCATATAATCGCTCATCATCCAGGTATATAATCGCCCATCATCTATGTATATAATCCCCATCATCTCTGTATATAACTAACCATCATCCATGTACAGTGAAGGAAATAAGTATTTGATCCCTTGCTGATTTTGTAAGTTTGCCCACTGTCAAAGACATGAACAGTCTAGAATTTTTAGGCTAGGTTAATTTTACCAGTGAGAAATAGATTATATTAAAAATAAAAAATAAAATCACATTGTCAAAATTATATATATTTATTTGCATTGTGCACAGAGAAATAAGTATTTGATCCCTTTGGCAAACAAGACTTAATACTTGGTGGCAAAACCCTTGTTGGCAAGCACAGCAGTCAGACATTTTTCGTAGTTGATGATGAGGTTTGCACACATGTTAGATGGAATTTTGGCCCACTCCTCTTTGCAGATCATCTGTAAATCATTAAGATTTCGAGGCTGTCGCTTGGCAACTCGGATCTTCAGCTCCTTCCATAAGTTTTCGATGGGATTAAGGTCTTGAGACTGGCTAGGCCACTCCATGACCTTAATGTGCTTCTGTTTGAGCCACTCCTTTGTTGCCTTGGCTGTTTGTTTCGGGTCATTGTCGTGCTGGAAGACCCAGCCACGAGCCATTTTTAATGTCCTGGTGGAGGGAAGGAGGTTGTCACTCAGGTTTTGACAGTACATGGCTCCATCCATTCTCCCATTGATGCGGTGAAGTAGTCCTGTGCCCTTAGCAGAGAAACACCCCCAAAACATAATGTTTCCACCTCCATGCTTGACAGTGGGGGCGGTGTTCTTTGGGTCATAGGCAGCATTTCTCTTCCTCCAAACACGGCGAGTTGAGTTAATGCCAAAGAGCTCAATTTTAGTCTCATCTGACCACAGCACCTTCTCCCAATCACTCTCAGAATCATCCAGATGTTCATTTGCAAACTTCAGACGGGCCTGTACAGGTGCCTCCTTGAGCAGGGGGACCTTGCGGGCACTGCAGGATTTTAATCCATTACGGCGTAATGTGTTACCAATGGTTTTCTTGGTGACTGTGGTCCCAGCTGCCTTGAGATCATTAACAAGTTCCCCCTGTGTAGTTTTCGGCTGAGCTCTCACCTTCCTCAGGATCAAGGATACCCCACGAGGTGAGATTTTGCATGGAGCCCCAGATCGATGTCGATTAACAGTCATTTTGTATGTCTTCCATTTTCTTACTATTGCACCAACAGTTGTCTCCTTCTCACCCAGCGTCTTACTTATGGTTTTGTAGCCCATTCCAGCCTTGTGCAGGTCTATGATCTTGTCCCTGACATCCTTAGAAAGCTCTTTGGTCTTGCCCATGTTGTAGAGGTTAGAGTCAGACTGATTAATTGAGTCTGTGGACAAGAGTCTTTTATTGAGGTGACCATTTAAGACAGCTGTCTTTAATGCAGGCACCAAGTTGATTTGGAGCGTGTAACTGGTCTGGAGGAGGCTGAACTCTTAATGGTTGGTAGGGGATCAAATACTTATTTCTCTGTGCACAATGCAAATAAATATATATAATTTTGACTATGTGATTTTATTTTTTATATAATCTATCTCTCACTGGTAAAATTAACCTAGCCTAAAAATTCTAGACTGTTCATGTCTTTGACAGTGGGCAAACTTACAAAATCAGCAAGGGATCAAATACTTATTTACTTCACTGTATATAATCGCCCATCATCCATGTATATAATCGTCCATCATCCTTGTATATAATCCTCATCATCCCTGTATAAACCAGTTATCATTCCTTTATAAACGAGCCATCATTCCTTTATAAACCAGCCATCATTCCTGTATAAACCAGCCATCATTCCTGTATAAACCAGCCGTCATTCCTGTATATAAACCAGCCATCATCCATATATATAATCACCCATCATCCATGTATATAATTGCCCATCATCCATGTATATAATTGCCCATCATCCATGTATATAATCCCCCATCATCCATGTATATATTCCCCCATCTTCCATGTATATAATCCCCATCATTCCTGTATATACCAGCTATCATTCCTATATATACCAGCCATCATCACTGTATATACCAGCCATCATACCAGTATATACCATCCTGGAAGGTATATGCAGGGATGATGGGGGTTATATACAGAAATGATGGCTGGTATATACAGGGATGATGGTTGATATGTACAGGGATATGTCTTTTGACAGCGACGCGTAAAATTACACCTCGTGGGAACAGAACATCGTAAAACCCATTGAAAGCAATGGGCAGATGTTTGTAGGTGTAATGGAGCCGTTTTTTCAGGTGTAATTCGAGGCATAAAATGCCCAAATTACGTCTGAAAACAGTGCGTATGAACATACCTTAAAGCTGGATTCACACCAGCATGTTCGGTCCGTAAAGGACGGAACGTATTTCGGCCGCAAGTCCCGGACCGAACACACTGCAGGGAGCCGGGCTCCTGGCATCATAGTTATGTACGACGCTAGGAGTCCCTGCCTCTCCGTGGAACTACTGTCCCGTAACAAAAACGTCTGAAAATACGGAGCTGTTTTGAAGGGAAAGCACAGGCATACTTGCCAACAGCCCCGAATTTGCCAGGACTGTCCCGAATTTACAGAGAACGTCCCGGCAAATAACTGCCCTGGGACTTCTCCCGGCAGCTGCTACATTCAATTGGATCTGTGTCCTCAAGACGCAGATACAATTGAATACTATGGAAGAGCAGGAAACTATCCGCTTCCTCCTCTGCCATTCGCTGCTGCTGGAGCGAAATCCCCGGGCAAAGCTTTGCCGATGCCTTGGCCGGAGATTCCGCTCATAGACTGAGCCCCTGACTTCACTGTCCATATAAGGGCAGTGAAGTCAGTGTAGGGCACCTCCTGCAGCGGAATCCCCGGCCAAAGCATTGCCGATGTCCTGGCCTCGGATTACGCTCATAGACGGAGCCCCTGACTTCACAGTCCATATATGGACAGTGATGTCAGGGGCTTCCTCAGAGATGGAGTCCCAGAGCAGAGGCTATACTAGCGCTTTGTTCTGAGACTCCTGCTCTGGGGAAGCCCCTGACATCACTGTCCATATATGAACAGTGATGTTAGGAGCAGAGCAGGAGTCACAGGCAGAGTACTAGAAGCGGCTCTGCTCCGGGACTCCGGCTGGGGATGCCCCTAACATCAATGTCCATGTATGGACAGTGATGTCAGGAGCAGAGCTGGAGTCCCAGGCAGAGTGCTAGTAGCGCTCTGTCCGGGACTCCTGCTCTAGGGTTGCGCCTGACATCACATTCCGGTCCAGGGGGATCCCCTACAGAGGAATTCCTGGCCAAAGCGTGGCATCTACAGGGGGAATGTGTGGTATCATCTACAGGGGGGATGCGTGGTATCATCTACAGGGGTGCTGTGTGGCAGTATCTACAGGGGTGCTGTGTGGCACTATCTACAGGGGGCTGTGTGGCTCTATCTACAGGGGGCTGTGTGGCTCTATCTACAGGGGGCTGTGTGGCTCTATCTACAGGGGGCTGTGTGGCTCTATCTACAGGGGTGCTGTGTGGCACTATCTACAGGGGTGCTGTGTGGCACTATCTACAGGGGGCTGTGTGGCTCTATCTATAGGGGGCTGTGTGGCACTATCTACAGGGGGCTGTCTGGCACTATCTACAGGGGGCTGTGTGGCACTATATACAGCGGGCTGTATGGCAATATCTACAGGGGGCTGTGTGGCACTATCTACAGGGGGTACTTTCTTGATCCCACAGCGCTCTGTGTTTCAAGGGTGTGTCCATGCCAACGTATAAAAAATGGGAACTCCGCACGCCAAGGTATTATGCAACAAGTGATATTTTATTTTACATATAGCGAAAAGTAGTAATCCAAAAATAGGTTTTTAACGTTTCGGTCTATACATTCGATCCTTCTTCAGACACTACAAAATTAATATACACAGAAATCAAAAAAAGTAAGATCAAATCCACAAATATATACATTCAATATTAATCTCCCCTAGGCATAGGTGGAGATAAATCGAATTTCACATACTGCTAAATCTGTTTTACAATGCACAGATTATTTTGAAGAATACATAGTACAAAATGCGTTTATGGGAGAGGAAGACACGGAGAGAGAAAGTGTGATGTGACATTAATACTCAGCACACATTGAAGTGTTTACTAGTAATAAAGCAATGATATAAAAAAATATTATTAGGGGAGATTAATATTGAATGTATATATGTATATATTTGTGGATTTGATCTTACTTTTTTTTATTTCTGTGTATATTAATTTTGTCGTTTCTGAAGAAGATCGAATGTATAGACCGAAACATTAACAACCCATTTTTGGATTACTACTTTTCACTAAATGTGAAATAAAATATCACTTATTGCATAATACCTTGGAGTGCTGAGTTCCCATTTTATGCTGTCTACAGAGGACACTGTACTATTATCTACAGGGGGCAATGTAACACTATCTACAGGGGGACATTGTGGCAATATCTACAAGGAACAGTGTGTGGCAATATCTACAGGGAGCAGTGTGGCAATATCTACGGGGGGAAGTGTGTCGCACTATCTACTGGGGCAGTGTGGAGCGCCATCTACAAGGGGCACAGAGTGTGTCACTATCTACGCTGGTTTTTACGCTACCAGTAGTGGTCAGCACATATCTCCTAGCCCTAGTGATAAAGTGAGACATCACTTGCCTGTAAACAACCAGAGACATACTGGCCACCATAGTAGTTGTCAGCCAAACTAGTGTAGACATTTTTGTTTGTTTATTTGTATGCAGAAATTCAGGACAACCACGTCCCAACCAGATAAGCCACGCCCCATAAGACACACCCACCAAAGGCCCACACCCTGTGTCCCTGGAAAAAAATAAATGTTGGCAACTATGCACATGGTGGGGCGAAACATATCTGAGTGGGTCCGAGCGTATGTAACACGCAGGATCGAGCTGTTACCAATCACATCTAAGGCTTCATTCACACCTGCGTCGAGCTTCCGATCATGGGTTACATCAGACCTTTCCATCAAGGGAACCCACGAACGAAAACCATAGCTTTCTGTTTGCATTACCATTGATTTCAATGGTAACGCTTGCGCTGCTAATGGTTTACGTTTGTCTCCATTCCGTAATGTTTCTGTTTTTTTCGGCGGAATCAATAGCGTAGTCGACTACGCTATTGATCTTGCTGAAAAAAACAGAAACCTTACAGAACGGAAACAAACGGAAGCCATTAGCAACGGAATTGTTACCAATGGTAATGCAAACGGGAAGCTAAGGTTTCCGTCCATGGGTTCCCCTGACGGAAAGGTCTGACAGAACCCATGAACGGAACCCCGACGCAGATGGGAACAAAGCCTAAATTTTTAAATTAGATGTGATCGATAACAGATGGATCCTAGGTATCAGAGACACGCAGGACCCGCTAACACTAATCCAGTCAGTCCCGCGAACTTGATGGATTCACGATACAGCTGCTCTGTATAAAGGATACAAACCAGCTGTATCTCAAAGAGTAAAAATAATTTTCAATAAAAACGAATTAGAAATTTGCAACACACACACACACGCACGCACGCACGCACGCACACACACATATATTTAGAAAATTTTGCAGACCTCCCTGAAAGTGAATGAAAGACTATATAGTCCCCCGTCATCCCTGTATATACCAACCATCATCCCTGTTACTGTATATACCAGCCAACATCCCTGTATATAACCCCTATCATCCCTGTATATCTCAGCCTGGCTGGGATATACAGAGATGTTGGAGGTTATATATAGGGATAATGGAGGATATATACAGGGATGATGGCTGGTATATACAAGGATGATGGAAGTTATGTACAGGGATGGCAGAGGTTCTATACAGGGATGATGGGGGTTATATACAGGGATGATGTTTGGTATATGCAGGGATGATGGAGGTTATATACAGGGATTACGGTGGTTACAGGGGAGTGACTACCGCTGTAGCAGCCATAGCGGCTGCTACGGGGCTTGCGGCATGAGGGAGCTCGTGCCGCCAACCGGTAGCAACACCACATTCAATAGTGTCTGCGTCCTTTACTATTGAACACTATGACAGAGCGGGAAGGTATCTCCCTGCTCTGCCATAGGCTACTGTATACAGTGTCGTAGCTCTAGGGGTCGCAACGGTCGCAATTGCGACTATGCCCCTAAACCTGGGTGGCCCGTAGCCACACAATGCTCACCGCGCTGGTCCCGCTTCCTGAATGCTGGAGCAAGGAGCTGACATCTCTGTGCTCCAGCATACACTCTGCCGTAAGCAGACCGGAGGAAAAGGATCCGCGACCCATTGTAGGAACGGGGATAGGTAAGTAATTATGTTATTATTTTTCTATTAGGCACTATGGGGCTTTATACTGGGTAGGGATGGGGGGCTAATATGGTGGCTGCTATAGAAGCATTTTACTATATGAGGGCGGCATTATACTGTATGGGGGCATTATACTATGGGGACCGCTATGGAGGGCATTATACTGTATGGGGCATTATACTATGGGGGCAGCTATGGGGGGCATTATACTGTGGGGACAGCTATGGATGGCATTACACTGTGGGGGCAGCTATGGGGGCATTATACTGTGGGGACAGCTATGGGGGCATTATCCTATGGGGACAGCTATGGGGGGCATTATACTGTATGGGGACATTATACTGTGGGGACAGCTATGGCGGCATTATACAATATAGGTGCATTATACTATGGGGACAGCTATGGGGGCATTATACTGCGGGGGCAGCTATGGGGGCATTATACTGTGGGGACATCTATGGGGCATTATACTCTAGGGACAGCTATGGGGGCATTATACTGTGGGGACAGCTATGGGGACATTATACTGTGGGGACAGCTATGGGGGCATTATACTGTGGGCACAGCTATGAATGGCATTATACTGTGGGGCAGCTATGTTTGGCATTATACTGTGGGGCAGCTATGGGGGGCTTTAAATTGTACGGGCAACTATGGGGGCATTATACTGTGGGGGGCAGCTATGGGGGCATTATACTGTCTGGCAGCTATGGGGGCATTATACAGTTTGGCGGGCATTACACTGTGGGGACAGCTATGGGGGCATTATACTGTGGGGCAGCTATGGGAGGCATTATACTGTGTGGGGGCAGCTATGGGAGGCATTATACTGTGGGGGCAGCTAAGGAGAGCATTATACTGTGTGGGGCAGTATGGGGGGCATTATACTGTGTGGGGGCAGCTATGAGGTGCTTTATACTGTGGGGGCATCTATGGTGGTATTACTCTGCATGGGGCAGCTATGGGGCAATATGCTGTATGGAGGCATCTGTGTGGGCAATATACTGTATGGGGCATTATACTGTATGGTGGCAGCTATGGGGGCATTATACAGTTTGGCGGGCATTACACTGTGGGGACAGCTATGGGGGCATTATACTGTGGGGCATCTATGGGAGGCATTATACTGTGTGGGGGCAGCTATGGGAGGCATTATACTGTGGGGGCAGCTAAGGAGAGCATTATACTGTGTGGGGCAGTATGGGGGCATTATACTGTGTGGGGGCAGCTATGAGGTGCATTATATTTTGTGGGGGCATCTATGGTGGTATTACTCTGCATGGGGCAGCTATGGGGCAATATGCTGTATGGAGACATCTGTGTGGGCAATATACTGTATGGGGCATTATACTGTATGGTGGCAGCTATGGGGGCATTATACTGTGTGGGCTGAACCAGGTATGAGGGGGGATCGGGTGGGATTAGAGGCGTGGCTTAAAAGCAAAAAAAATTGCCGCTGCGCGCCACATCGATTTTCCCTCCTTGTGATACTTGAAAGTATATCACAGTCTTCAGGGAGGGCTGTATCGCACAGTATGGGGAGGCTGTATAGCACTGTCTACATGGGGGCTGTATAGCACTGTCTACATGGGGGCTGTATAGCACTGTCTACAGGGGGGCTGTATTGTATAGCACTGTCTACGGGGGGCTGTATAGCACTGTCTACGGGGGGGCTGTATAGCACTGTCTACGGGGGGGGGCTGTATAGCACTGTCCATGGGGGGGCTGTATAGCACTGTCTACAGGGGGGTCTGTATGACACTATTTACTGGGGGGGACTATCTACAAGTCTAGGCTGTGTATGTGAAAGTAGGTTAGCCTGGGTCATTGGCCTACTTTTAAAAGTAGGCCAATTAACTTAGGTAACCGGCCACCACGTGATGTAAACTAACCAATGACAGCTTAGAACTGTCACTGCTCAGTTTACAGAGCCTTGTAAGTGGCGCAGGATCACCCGAGATCCAGGATCGCATCTCTGGTGCATGTGCCACGATGAGCCTAGTGCTGGACTCCTTTAGATACAAAGGAATCCCCGCGCTAGGTGTTACTAGCGTCGGCTCGGGATCACCATTTATGTTTGCTGTTGATGCAGGCCTGGTCTTTTCTGATCAGGCCTGCTCCAGTTAAACGATGGCAGATGGCATGATGACGTAAATGCACCGCCTGCGCCACAAGAAAAGCACGTAATGGCGAGGAAGGGAACTTCTTAAGGACGCGGATACAATTGAAGCGACCCCCTGGTCCCGGGGATTGTGACATACAACATCATAAAATAATACATACCTTACCTGGTGCCCTCCAGTTGTGCTGTGGATCCGCTGTTTCCCTCAGCGCTGTCCAGAAATGGCTGCAGCGCTACATAAACTATAAGTCTGAGCAAGGCCGGCATTAGGTTGGATGTCGCCCTGTGCAAGACTCTCTATTGCTACCCTCCACAAAGCAAAAATGAACCACATATATATACTGTACCGATGTAGCCATCTTTATCTTGACTCTGGTAACTTGCTGCAGCGTGATATCACACAACAAAAGAAAATTGAAAATCAATTAAGAAAAGTCAAGTTTGACACTGTGTATTTAATGCGTTTAAAGTAAATATATAGATGGCTACAACTATACATACATAAAAGCACATATTTAGACATGGCTGGCAAATATATATATATATTTAATAATATACACACACACACAGGCACCTAAATATACACATACATAAAGTCAGATATATACACACACAGGAACATGTATTTACTCACAGAAACACATGTACACATACAGACCCATATATACCCATACAAGCGCACATATACACAGTACAGATAATGTAGTAGACATTTGGCTTTGTTCACATCTGCGTTGGGACTCCGTTCATGGGTTCCGTCGGACCTTTCAGTCAAGGGAACCCATGAACGGAATCTAAAATCAAACAAACGGAAACCATAGATTTACGTATGCATCACCATTGATTTCAATGGTAACTCATCCGGTGCAAATGGAAATACAAATTTCCGTTTGTCACTGTTGTTTAAGGGTTCCGTAGTTTTGACGGAATGAATAGCGAAGTCAACTACGGTATTGATTCCATCAAAACGACGGAACCCTTAAACAACGGTGCCAAATGAAACCATTTGCACTGGATTTGTCACCATTGAAATCAATGGTTATGCAAATTGAAACCTATGGTTTCGGTGTGTTTCAGTTTGGATTCCATTCATGGGTGACGGAAATGTCCGACAGAACCCATGAACGGAGTCCCAACGCAGATGTGAGCGAAGCCTTACCTGCAATCCCATGTAACATCACAGATAACACATAGTGATAAATCTCTGTGTACAGATAATGTAGTAGATGTTACCTGCAGTCCTATGTAACACCACAGATAACACATAGTAGGGGCTAGGCGATGAATCAAATTAATTTGATTATTTATACCTTTAATTGAAGCATGATTCTAATCAGAATCGTGAAATTGGTATTAGCCCGACCCTATTGCAGCAGCTTCTCATTATGGCAGAAGTGGGTGCTGGTGGAAGGAGCCGCTAGAGCATCAGCGACTCCAGCACCAGCAGGCTCTCCAAACTTAAACCTTCCTGACCTCTGACCTGTTTAGCATCAGTTTCCCCTGACGCCTTCACCTTCTTCCGCACACCTGCCAGGCCGCCTCACCACATAGCACAACTGTTGCTGCCTAGCCCTGCACCCATGTACTGAGGGGAAGAGGAAGGGATAAGGAACCAGAGGACACACACTGAATACTGCAGGCTCTCAAGGGAAAAAGAGAGACCCAGGGAGGAGAATGGAGGAGGAGACACTGCAGCCAGGTAAGTATGAAGGACAATGAGGAAGACCCCACACCCAGGAGACAGAGATAGAGGCTGTCTAATATAAATAGAGGAGAGAGACTGTCTCAGTTTCTCTCTCTCTCTCCTCTGTTTACATTAGTCAGTCTCTCTCCTGTCGGATATACAGAGAGGAGAGAGGCTCTCTTACATACAAGGAACAGGTACTTTTTTTTAGCCTGCTTAGTAGTCAGAGTGATTAAGGAATTACTGTGCATGCATTTCCCTTATCTAAAGAAAAACACCAAGACACAATTGTTTTACATAAGAGAATTGATGGCACAGTTATTCCATAATATATACCTATTATCGGGATTTTCCCTTACATAAGTGACTGTGATCACACATAGCACCTAATGGGCAATCCTGATAATCCGCATATATTATGGAATAGCTCTGCCTGCAATTCTCTTAAGTGTAGAAATTGTGTCTTGCTATTTTTTTTTTAGAGAAGGGAAATGCACAGCAATTCTTTAATTACTCCTAAAAATAAGAAAATTGCGATTCAAATAAAAAATCATCCATAGGGTTGACAAAAATCTATATTTTATTTTTTTGCAAAATCGCCCAGCCCTACACACAACGATAACTCGGAGTACAGATAATGTAAGTGTTACCTGCAGTCCTATGTAACACCACAGATAACACAGTGATAACTCTTGGTACAGATAATGAAGTAGATGTTACCTGCAGTCCTATGTAATACCACATATAACACACAGTCGTAACTCTCTGACTTCAGATAATGTAGTAGATGTTACCTGCAGTCCTATGTAACGCCACAGATCACACAGCGATAACTCTCTTGCTACAGATAATGCAGTAGATGTCACCTGCTGTCCTATGTAAAATACCACATGTAACACACAGTGGTAACTCTCTGAGTACAGATAATGTAGTAGGTGCACATACAGAAATATATACACATACAGTATACATACTTGCCAACTGTCCCAAATATGCCGGGACTGACCCGAATTTACATAGACAGTCCCGGCAAATTGCTGTCCCGAGACCTGTCCCGACAACTCCTTCATTCAGTTGTATCTGCATCCTCAGGACGCAAATACAATTGAATACTATGGAAGAGCAGGAAACTATCCGCTTTCTGCTCTGCCATTCACTCCTCCTGGAGTGAAATCCCCAGCCAAAGCATTGCCGATGCCCTGGCCGGGGATAACGCTGCAGGAGGTGCCACTAACGTCACTGCCCTTATATGGATGGTGAAGTCAGGGCTCTCTCTATGAGCAAAATCCCTGACCAAAGCGTTGCCGACACCCTGGCCGGGAATTCCACTGCAGGAGGTGCCACTGACGTCACTGCCCTTTTATAGACAGTGAAATCAGGACTCTCTCTATGAGTGGAATTCCCGGCCAAAGCGTTGCTACGCCCTGGCCGAGGATTCTGCTGCATCCCCAAACGGTTCGATACCGTTATTTCAGGTATTTCGATAGTAAGCTGTGCGGCCGCACAGCTAATAGTAATACATGAATGTATGAAAGCGGGGCTGTGGCTGTGTAATACAGCCATTGCCCCGCTCCGGAGTCCTGACAAGTGCGCGCCGTCAGGATGATGTGATGCGGCCAGCGCTGCACTAATGAGCGGCGGCACTGACAATAGAGAACATGGCGGGCGCACTACAAAACTCTCATTAGTGCAACGCCGGCCGCATCACCTCATGCTGACCGCGCGCACTTATTGTTAGGAGCGGGGCAATGGCTGCACAGCCACAGCCCCGCTCTACAATGGCAGAGATCAGAGAAACCACTCATCTCCGCCGCTATTCCCCTGAATGCTGCGATCAAAGCTGACCTCCACCGCAGCATTCAAGAGGAAAATGAGAAGCGGGGATGCCCCTTGGATCGCATCACAGGAATCCCTGTGATGTGATTGAGGGACATACCATATATGGGCAGACAGCCCAGGGACCGTTGAAGGACCCCAGGGCTGTCTTACCATATTTCCTGTTGTTAGGACATACTTAGGTATGTCCTAACTACTGCCTGTGTACTATCCGTACACAGGCTAATGTACTGTAATATAGATATATGCCAGTACATTAAAGTTTAAAAATAAAGTAAAAACATAAAGTTATATTAAATTTTAAAAAATACACATACACCTTTTTTACAATAAACATTAAAATAAGTCTCAATACATAAAATATACACAAATTCGGTATTGGCCCAGCCTTAATCACATTCACAACAATTTTTTTGCATCCTTTATAATGTGTGTGTTGTAAAAAAATAAACTAAAAACTGCTTTCTTTCACTTATTGTTAGGCACGAGGTGTAATTAATTTAACCTCCATGTGCCTCACATTAAGGGTATGTTCACACACAATGACCAAAAACGTCTGAAAATACGGAGCTGTTTTCAGGCGAAAACAGCTCCTGATTTTCAGACGTTTTTGTAGCAACTCGTGTTTTTTGCAGCGTCATTTACGGCCGTTATTGGGGCTGTTTTTCAATGGAGTCAATGAAAAACTGCTCCAAAAACGTCCCAAGAAGTGACATGCGTCTTTTTATGTGCCGTATTTTGACAGCGACGCGTAAAATTACACCTCGTGAGAACAGAACGCCTTAAAATCCATTGCAAGCAATGGGCAGATGTTTGTAGGCGTAATGGAGCTGTTTTATCAGGCGTAATTCGAGGCATAAAACGCCCGAATTTCGTCAGAAAACACTGCGTGTGAACATACCCTTATAGTAATTAACCCCATCATGTACCTTACACATTAACCCATTATGACTGAGAAACATGATGGGGTTAAATTACTAGTAATGTGAGGCACATTCAAAATTCATCACACCTAACATCAGAAAATGTAAGAACTTTTTTTTTATTTTTTATTACTGTTGGCAAAGTATCGTTTTGGTATCGAAACTCAATACTACATGAAGTATCGGTATCGAAGTCCAAATTCTGGTATCATGACATCCCCAGCAGGAGGTGACACTGACGTCACTGCCCTTATATGGACAGTGAAGTCAGGGCTCTCTCTATTAGTGGAATTCCCGGCCAGGGCATCAGCAACGCTTTGGCCGGGGATTCTGGCGCTCCAATTATAGCCCATACCTTCACTGTCCATATAAGGGCAGTGATGTCAGGGGCACCCCCTGCAGTGGAATCACTGGCCAGAGCATTGTCGATGCCTAGCTGGGGGTTCCGCTCATAGAGGGAGCCACTGATGACGTCACGCTCCATAACTGGATAATGAAGCCAGGGGCTCCTCCTGGCATGCCGGGATCCCCGGCCAATGCTTTGCCTGACTGGGGATACTGCTCATAGAATGAGCCCATGACTTTACTGTCCTTTATCATGGCAGTGACGTCAGGAGCACCTCCTGCAGCTGAATCCACAGCCAGAGCATTGCTGACACCAGGCCGGGGATTCCCGCTTATAGAAGGAGCCACAATGGCTCTATCTACAGGGAGGGGGAGGGTGTTATCTACACTGGGACTATGTGGCATCTACAGGGGAAGTATGTGGCACTATCTACAGTTGGAGTATGTGGCACTATCTACAGGGGGAGTATGTGGCACTATCTACAGGGGGGCTGTGTGTGGCATCATCTACAGGGTTCTGTGTGGCATTATCTACAGGTGGTCTGTGTGGCATAATCTACAGGGAGCAGTGTGTGGCATCTACAGGGAGCAGTGTGTGGCATCATCTACAGGGAGCAGTGTGTGGCTATCTACAGGGAGCAGTGTGTGGTACAATCTAAGGGGAGCAGTATGTGGCAATATCTACAGGGAGCAGTGTGTGCCAATATCTACTAAGGGCGGTGTGTGGCAATATCTACAGGGAGCAGTGTGGAGCACAATCTACTGGGGGCAGTGTGGAGCACCATCTACATGAGTGCACTATCTATGCTGGTTTTTAAACTGCCATTAGTGGTCAGCACATATCGCCGAGCCTTAGTGATGAAGTGAGACATCACCTGCCTGTAAACAACCAGATAACCAGAGACATACTGGCCAGCATAGTAGTTGTCAGCCAAACTAGTGCAGAAATGTTGTTCTTTTTTTTTTGTATGTAGAAATACTGGAAAGCCCCAACCCACTAGCCACACTCACCAGATAAACCATGCCCCATAAGACACATTCACCAAAGACGCCCCCCCCCCCTAAGTGTCCCCGGAAAAAAAATTCAAATGTTCGCAACTAAGCGTATATAGGCAATTAGACCCACAAATACACACACAGAACTTACTGGTACTTATACACATATAAAAACAGAGACATATAGAGGCACAAACAGCAGACAGATTGAGTGCTCACCCTCTCCTCTCTCACAGGTTTCTTGCAGGACTCCTCTTGCTTCTTCTGCTCCTTGCGGGCCCTGAGTCTGAGACACTCCAACTGTTCTTGGATTGGCTACAGCTGACCATGTGAGAAGTTCTGTCCAATCCATGAACAAAGGGCGTCTCTTTGAAGCGCTGGGGTAGTCACCACCATTGCCTATGCCCTGTGCACCTATGCCCTACCGCTGGTCAGGTCACAAACATAATTTATTTTAGAAAAAAAACAAACAAAACAACGATCCTGCTTCTGCCATCCCTCCTGCTGGACACCCTAGGCACTGCACCCCCAGTGCCTAGTGGCAAATATGGGCCTGGTAGTGGGCGCCGCCTCGTTTTAATTATAGTGTGTGTCTAATCACGGCACCTACAGGCTATTTAAAGCACGCCGATAACCTTAATTTTAGGGCAGAAGAAGAGCATCCCAGCACAAAACAGTCTGTTACCATTTTTGTCTGTTTGTCCTTCCTCCAAAGCCTTCTGTTTTTATGTCGAAATAAAGGATTTCTTCGTATCATCTGGGTCAGTGCCACATTTGTTCAATTCCTACCATCATGTGCATTGCCTCTATGATGATTCCTTGTGCTGAGCACCACCCTGAGATGTTAAATGGAACTCCCGATTTCAATTTGTGTAATTACTGGACTTCCCTTACAGTGGTGCCCTCTCTCTCTATCATTTACAGTGTTGACAAACTCTCTCCACTTTGAGTTAGAGCACACTGTTATATTATGGAGATCATTAACCTAAATACAGAAATACAAATGTAAGTAGCAGGAGTTCCTCAAGACTTGGCTCTAAAGGCAGGGAGGGAGGACGCAGACAGATTTTTCTCACAATGCTTAAGAGACACATACACAGATTAAATAAAACATGGCAGCCCCCAGTACAGTAAGAAAGTGTTAATAAAAAAACCTATGTGTGTGAAAAATTAAATAAAGTCAATATAATATTTTATTAAATAAAAACGCATAAATTAATAAAATAAAAAAATCATGACACTGTCCATTTAAGGAGGAATTGCCAGTGATCAGTACAAAAATTCTCAATGCCAAGATTCAACAACTTGTAGAAAAAGTACACTTATTTTGGACGATCAACTCAAAGTCCTATATTGATTGTAATCCTCAAGAGGCCTAAGAGCATTTAAAGGGAACCTGCCACCAGCATTTCACCTATTAAACCAGCAATATCAGGTGGTAGTGGGTGAAAAATCATTTCTATATAACCTATAATTGTCTTCTTAGTCGGCTCTGTAGCTTTAGTATTAAGTTTTATAGTGTTCCCACACCATATGCCAAAGAGCAGAAAAGAGTCATATCTTTGTTTGAAAAGAGTCAAATCTTCGTTTGAAAAGAGTCATATCTTCATTCCTCAAGTCTTTCCGAGTTTACCCCGCCTCCTTACTTTTGATTGACAGCTCCTCGCCTTCCCCCAGCACACAAAATCCTGCGCTTGTGCATAGATATCCTCTTCTGGTGTGTGTGCATAAAGGGACACCGGATTATTAAGATAAAAAGGGCGAAATTATTGCAGACCGTTATTTACAGTCGGATGAGGAGTTTAGGAGAGTGGATAATGGCAATGAACTTTTTATAGCAGCGGCCATTGAGGGATAAGTAAAGTTCAATAGGTGAAATGCTGGTGACAGGTTCTCTTTAACCCCTTAACGCTCAGTGACGTACTATTACGTCATGGAAAGCGCCCTGTTCCCGCTCCATGACGGAATAGTACGTCTCGGGAGTAACGGCCGTTTCGGCCGTCCTCCCGACACATACAGGAGCTGTGACAGCTGCTGTCTCGTACAGCAGCTGTCACAGCTCCTACAGCGGGGACCGATCGCTGTGTCCCCGCTGATTAACCCCTGAAAAGCCGTGTTCAATAGCGATCACTGCTTTTTAGGGGTTAAGCTGCAACACGATAGCGGCCGGCGATGGTGATTATGGCAACCAGACACCAAACAATGGCATCCGGCTATGCCATAGACGGAAGCCTAGTGGGTCCTGACGACGTCAGGACCCACTATGCTTGCTGTCAGTGAGTAGCTGACAGCTCTAATACACTGCACTACGTATGTAGTGCAGTGTATTAGAATAGCGATCAGGGCCTCCTGCCCTCATGTCCCCTAGTGGGACAAAGTAAAAAAGTTAAAAAAAAGTTAAAAAAAGATGTGTAAAAATAAGAAAATAAAAGATTTAAAAGTAATAAAAGTAAAAATCCCCCCTTTTCCCTTATCAGTCCTTTATTATGAATAAAAATATATAAACAAACAAATAAACTATACATAATTGGTATCGCCGCATCCGTAACGGCTTGAACTACAAAATTATTTTATTATTTATCCCGCGTGGTGAACGCCGTAAAATAAAATAATAATAAACCGTCCCAGAATCACAATTCTTTGGTCACTTCACTTCGCAAAAAATGGAATAAAAAGAGATCAAAAAGTCGCATGTACCTAAAAATGGTATTGATGGAAACTACAGTTCGTTACGCAAAAAATAAGTCCTCGCACGGCTTTATTGATGGAAAAATAAAAACGTTATGGCTCTTAGAATAAGGTAACACAAAAAGTGAATGATTTTTTACAAAACTTATTTTATTGTGCAAACGCCATAAAAAAAAACTATAAACATCTGGTATCGCCGTAATCGTATCGCCCCGCAGAATAAAGTGAATATGTCATTTATAGCGCACGGTGAACGCTGTAAAAAAAATAGAATAAAAAACAATAGTAGAATTGCTGTTTTTTAGTCACCACGCCACCTAAAAATAGAATAAAAACTGATCAAAAAGTCGCATGCACCCCAAGAAAACTACAATGAATTCCTCAAGGGGTCTAGTTTCCAAAATGCTGTCACTTTTGGGGGTTTTCCACTGTTTTGGCACCACAAGACCTCTTCAAACCGGACATGGTGCCTAATAAAAAGGAGGGCTCATAATCCGCTAGGTGCTCCTTTGCTTCGGAGGCCGGTGCTTCAGTCCATTACCGCACTAGGGCCACATGTCGGGTATTTCTCAAAACTACGGAATCTGGGCAATACGTATTAAGTTGCGTTTCTCTGGTAAAACCTTTTGTGTTATAAAAAAAAAGTGGTAAAAAAACGTTTTTTCTGACAAAAAAAAAAGTAGATTTCACCTCTACTTTGCTCTAAATTCCTGTGAAACACCCAAAGTGTTCATAAACTTTCTAAATGCTGTTGTGAATACTTTGAGGGGTCTAGTTTCTAAAATGGGGTGTTTGATAGGGGTTCTAATATATGGGCCCCTCAAAGCAAATTCAGAACTGAACTGTAACCTAAAAAAATAAATAAATTAGCAATACTTCGCTTCTTACATTATACTGATAATGAGCCGTGCCCACCCCGAGATGACCCCAGTTTTGACCGTTTGTATAAATGGAGACCCCTATTAGACCGTTTCAGTGCCCGGTTTTCCCAAGCATGCAACACCGAGACGTGTATTTCTATTGATGAGTCCTTGGTAGATTTTAAAGGGAGGGTTCAATTCCGCGAGTACCTGCCGAGTAAGAGGGCAAGGTATGGCGTAAAGATGTATAAGCTGTGCGAGAGGGCATCAGGGTATACCTACAAATTTAGGATATATGAAGGGAAGGGCACCAGTATTCAGCCCCCATAATGCCCCCCCCCCTTTCTGGGAGTTAATGCAAAAATTGTGTGGGATTTGGTGCACCCACTGATTTGGTTACCACCTCTACCTGGATAATTTTTATACCAGCGTCCCACTCTTCAACTGCCTCGCTTCCAGAAGTCCTGCGGCATGCGGCACTGCTAGAAGAAATCTGAGAGGCCTCCCTAAGACTCTGCAGGGCAAACGCTCAGAATGGGTGAGAGCAGGACACAATCTAGCAGCAACATATTGTGTGTCAAGTAGAAGGACAAGAGAGATGTCACACCAGTACCCAAGTACCAGTACGAGGTACCAGTACAGAGACCCCCAAACCAGACTGCATCCTGGACTACAATAGGTACATGGGAGGGGTGGACTTGTCAGATCAAGTCCTGAAGCCCTACAGCGCCATGCGGTGTGGTATAAGAAGATGGCCGGGCACATCATACAGATGGCATTGTACAATGTGTACGTGCTACATCGATGTACAGGCCAGACGGGAGCTTTCCTGGAATTTCAAGAGGTGGTTATCAAGAAACAAATTTTTATGGACCAAGAAGGGGGGGGGCACCCAGTACTTCTGGAGGCGGGGCCACACGCATCGTACCAGGGCAACACTTTCCAGGAGAAGTTCCCCAAACTGGCAAGAAAGGAAAAAGTCAAAAGAGGTACAAAGTCTGCTATAAGAGGGGGATAAGGAAGGACACAATATATCAATGTGACACGTGTCCCGAAAAACTAAGGCTCCGTATGAAAGAGTGCTTCAAAATGTATCATACATCCCATGATTTTTAATCTACCCCAGTTTTACTTACCCTGATGCACTCCGCACAACTTATCCCCCCTCGTCTTTCCCCTCTGAGCCCTGCTGCGTGCCTAGGCAGCTGATAACAGCCACATGTAGGGTATTGCCATACCCGGGAGAAACCACATTACAGTTTATGGGGTGTATGTCTCCGGTTAAAATGCTCACTACACCTCTAGATGAATGCCTCAAGGGTGTAGTTTTTAAAACATGGTCACTTCTTGTGGGTTTCAACTGTACTGGTACCTCAAGGGCTTCTGCATATATGACTTCGCACTAGAAAATCCCCAGTAGGCCAAATGGTGGTCCTTTCCTTCTGAGCCCTCCCATGGGCCCAAACGGCAGTTTATCACCACAAATGGGGTACTGCCGCACTCAGGACAAATTGGGCAACAGAATGGGGTATTTTATTTCTTGTGAAAATTAGACATTTTCAGCCAAAACTACATATTATTGGAAAAAATAATTTTGTTTTAATTTCCAGCCCAATTCAAATAAGTTCTGTGAAAAAACTATGGGGTCTAAATAGTCACATTACCCATAAATGAATTGTTTGAAGGGTGTAGTTTCCAAAATGGGGTCACTTCTGGTGGGTTTCCATTGCTTTGATACCTCTGGGACTCTGCAAATGCGACATGGCACCCGAAAACCAAACCAGCAAAATCTGGACTCCAACAAACACATAGCGCTCCTTTCCTTCTGAGCCCTCCCATGGGCCCAAACGGCAGTTTATCGCCACAAATGGGGTATTGCCGCACTCAGGACAAATTGGGCAACAAAATGGGTTATTTTGTTCCCTGTAAAAATAGGAAATTTTGATCATAAATGACATCTTATTGGAAAAAATTTCATTTTTTTAATTTCACAGCCCAATTAAAATAGGTGCTGTGAAAAAACTGTGTGGTCAAAATGATAACAACAGCCATAAATTAATTCCTTGAGGGGTGTAGTTTCCAAAATGGGGTCACTATTGGGGGATTCCTACTGTTTTGGCACCTCAACACCTCTTCAAACCTGGCATGCTGCCTAAAATATATTCTAATAAAAAAGGGGCCTCAAAATGCACTAGGTGCTTCTTTGCTTCTGGGGCTTGTGTTTTATTCCAGGAGCGCACTAGAGCCACATGTGGGACATTTCTAAAAACTGCAGAATCTGGACAATACATATTTAGTAGTGTTTCTCTGGTAAAACCTTCCGTGTTACACAAAAAAAAAAAAATGAATAAAATTGAAATTCAGCAAGAAAAATGAAATTTGCAAATTTCACCTCCACTTTGCTTTAATTCCTGTGAAATGCCTGAAGGGTTAAAAAACTTTTTAAATGCGGTTTTGAATACTTTGAGGGGTCTAGTTTTTAAAATGGGGTGTTTTATGGAGGTTTCTAATACATAGGCCCCTCAAAGCCACTTCAGAACTGAAGAGGTACCTTAAAAAAAAAAGGCTTTTGAAACTTTCTTAAAAAAAAGAGAAATTACTGTTTATGTTCTAAGCCTTGTAAAGTCCAAGAAAAATAAAATAATGTTCAAAAAACTATGCCAATCTAAAGTAGACATATGGGAAATGTGAACTAGTAACTATTTTGGGTGGTATAACCGTCTGTTTTACAAGAAGATGCATTTAAATTCTGAAAAATGCTATTTTTTTATACATTTTCCCTAAATGTTGCAAATTTTCACCAATAAACACTGAATATATCGTCCAAATTTTACCACTACCATAAAGCCCAATGTGTCACGAGAAAACAATCTCAGAATCGCTTGGATAGGTTTAAGCATTCCGACGTTATTACCACATAAAGTGAAATATGTCAGATTTGAAAAATGGGCTCTGAGCCTTAAGGCCAAAACAAGGCTGCGTCCTTAAGGGGTTAAGGAAGCTTCTTTATACCAAGATGACCTTTTTTTCCAGGCGGAGTGCAAAGAAGTGCATCTCATTCATTGTATGAACCTACAAAAAATCATTCTGAAACGTAATGAAAGAGTATAATCAAATAACATCTGTTGTGCAAAGCTAAAGCAGAACTTAAGACACGGTTAAAGGAAGCACAAATGCAACATTTCCTAAAAAAATTGGAAAAGAGGTTATTACCTATTTAAGCCGAAGTTAAAGAAAAGAAGGATAACAAGGTTCTGAGAGATAAAAAGGACTTTGACTCTGGGAACATTTTTGACTGAGGTAGTAAACATCAACAAGTGTAACCGTTACGTAGTCACAAAAGATGCCAATAGTGATGTCTGGACTACCGTTTCTGATTCAAATGGATCCTACCAAAAATCAAGCCAACATCCCTTTAGGAAACGCTTTAGACGAGGGATACTGGGCAAAGGAAAGAAGAGAAGGGAGATTTGGTCGGAAAAGGAAGCATATCACGTGGAGGAAGTAACAGACCCCCCAATTAACCTTACCACCGTGAATCTAGAGGAGGATTGTTTCAATCCAAAAAGGTTTAAATTTCAGCATGGTAGATAGTTTTAATTTGGTGGAGTTAGAAATTGATCTGTTTAAGAAAATGTAGTCTTTGTAAGGTGTTTGATTCAGATAAGAAGGTACTAGACAAGAAAGAAGGGGAAGTCCCATGCCAAGTCGGCCCTTTGGGCTTTAGTGTCAGCAAGAATTTTACAGAATTGGAAAAAGAATGCATTATGTCTTTAGCAGGGGTACACCAAAATGATAGCAATGAAGTCCCGCAAAAAACAAGCCGTCATATGGCGACATTGACGGAAAAGTTATGGCTCTTGGAAAGTGACTACGCAAAATAAAATTATTGTTGTTCAAAAGTGTTCTAATTCTGCAAAAGTAGTAAAACATAAAAAAATATACATATTTGATACCGCCGTAATCGTACCGACCCATAGAATAAAGGTAGCATGTTATTTACAACGCACATGTAAAAATTCTATATACCCCAAAACGGTGCCATTGAAAAATACTACTCATCCCGCAAAAAACAAGTCCTCATACAGCCATGTTCACATGAAAATAAAAAAGTTATAGCTCTTTGAATGTGACGATGGAGAAAACTAAAAAAATTGCTTGGACGTTAGGGTCCAGAATGCTTGAAGGGGGAAGGGGTTAAACTTCACGATCCTGTTTATCAGTACCACCCATTCATTACATAACATGAATAAAAAATATATATTTTCTTATCTTCCACTAAGAGCCCAGCAACCTCTGAGCCCTAGCCATATAAAAACCTGGTTTATTTTCCAAAAAATTGAGTCAGCTGGCAATTTAAATGATACCTACTATAGCTGATTAATATTAATAGCATTATTTTGTTAACAAAGTCTTGTCGGGTAGGGCTCAGCCCGTCAAGTCAGCGTTGGGCTATTAATTTGCGTGTCATGCATAGCATTTTGGCTACCGCCAGCTTACCATGCCCCGAGGTCGCTAGATCCTCCGCATATCCCCATACACAAGTAAGTGAACTCGGTTCAACATTCACCTGGAAAACTAAACTGATAATAGTTATTACTTCTCTCTAGAAACTCTACAAATTATGACAGGAGCAAAACATATGAAGCACACTCGCAGAGGCATGTTTAGACCCAGGGCATAGCGAGACATGTTTAACCCCAATATCATAGAGACATTTTTGGCGTTTTATATACTTTATGTAACAGATATAAATAAGATAATCTGTGAGCCTCATGCGTATCTTCCAAGGGTCCTATTTCTGCCTCCCATTCTTTGCTCCTCACAGAGTATTTAGACATCACCGGAATCATAAGCGATTTATAAAGCCTGGCGAGTACTCCGGCCGAAGTTCCTGTAGTCTCTATCAAACAGATAATCTTGTAATCAGTGACCACACATCCCCTGTCCCCAGTATAATCTGCCTGAAATGCATGTCATAACTGGAGATATTTATAAAAATCTGAGGAGGCAATTACGTGGGAGCTCTGGAGATCTTCAAAGGAGCATAATATCCCATTGCTTACAAGCTGCGCCCTTGTGAGACCAGCACGTTTCCAAGTACTCAGTCCTTCAAGCTGATATAAATTAGGCAGCCATATGGGGTATCCCATATAGTTGTATACTGAATAGTCCCTTATATAAATTGTATGTCCCTAACCTTTCACCATACCTTATGGATAAGATGCACAGTAGGTAAACAGCTCACCGGCAAATTGAATTTACCCACATCCAGCATCCTGTATAAATTATCTCATTCAAAAAGCTCTTTTAATAAAGATCTCTGTGCGTCTATATCTGTCCCTTCCCACCCTCTTATGTGCTGAAGTTGTGTCGCCAAAAACTATACCCATGGATTAGGGACGGCCAGGCCCCCCTCCGCCTTTGGTGAGTTTCCAACTAAAGGTGTGCATAGCCATTGTTTATTTAATGCATTTAAAGTCAAGGTAAAGACGGCTACATCTGTAAGTCGTGAAAACACCTATTAACTTGTTGGAAGAATGTCAGAGGTATCAAAACTGGAGCATTATGAAGCAAATATAACAGTTGCGGCATCCATATAATTTTTATATGATTTGCTTGTCCCACCACAGACAGAGGTAGCCTAGCACAAGCATTTAATGTACGCTTAAACCTGCCTATTAACAGAGATAAATTAAGTTTCTCATAGTCTGAAAGTTGGCGAGTAACTATCCCTCCAAGATATTTAAATTCTGACACCACCTGTAATCCAGATTGGCCATATGAAACTTCATCGTGAAGAATATATAAAGGCAATAAAGTAGATTTGGACAAATTAATAACCAATCCAGAGTAGCCACTGGCGTGACCGCAGGCTGGTAATATTAGGCTTGGAAAGGCCAAAAACAGTGGCCCTTCCCACCCTGGTAATTCTAAACTGCTGCTGCTATATTGTATCTGGCTAGTTATGAAAGAGAGGGGGGACACCACATCATTTTATATATTTTTTTAAGTGGAATAAAGGTGCAGTCCCCCCCATTTTTCATTACTAGCCCGGTACAACATAGCAGCAGCAGGCTAGCATTACCAGGGTGTGAAGGGCCACTGTTTTTGGCCTTTCCCAGCCTAATAATACCAGCCTGCAACCGCCCCAGTTTCCGACCATCACAGCAGATGGTTGGGTACTGGATCATACCTGTCTCTTCCCAGTAACCCTGGTGGCGGCTGCCCCAGTGCCCGACCTACACTACAGATGGTCGGTTAGTGGATCGTACACAGCTCTTCCCGGTATCCCTGGGGGCGGCGGGTTAGTGTTGGTCTGTACCGCCTAACACCAAGCCTCGCCTTAGTAATGGATGCTGTCAATCAGCCAATGGCCATTACTAAGGTGGTAGTAATAAAGTTTAAAAAAAATACAAGGACATAGAATTTTTTTTTTATTGAAATAAAAAAAAACACACAACCCTCATTAACCATTTTATTGAAAATACAAAAAGCCATAATCGAAGTAGTACTCGAATCTGACGTAGTCCAGCAACCGAACCTGTAACGTGTAAATAAGCAAAACAATTCTAATTCTTACCTTTCCTGGGTCCAGTGCTGGAGCCGCAATGTCAGCGAGCTGGGCCCTATATCTAATCCTATCATGTGTGATACTGTCTGCTGAGCCACTATATTTAATCCTATCCATAGCTATAGGGTCGTAGTGCTATAGATATGCTGTCTCATATATATATATATATATATATATATATATACACACACACACACACACACATACATACATATACACACACGCATACATATACATGCACGCACACACTTTTTTTGGAGGGTGAACATATGTTAGTACAAGAATACTTACTGCTGTGGCCCTCTATCTAAGTATCGTGTGTGATACTGTCTGCTGGGCCCTGTATCTAAGCCTATCATGTGTGATACTTACTGCTGGGGCCCTGTATCTTGGTGTCATGTGTGATACTGTCTGCTCAGACAATGTGAGTATGTGGGACTACCTACAGGAGACTGCATGGCACTGTCTACAAGGGGGATTTATGGCAGGGGACTGAGTGTGGAACCATACAGGGGGGTTGTGACACTAAATACAGGGGGCATTGTGTGGGGCACTCTCTACAGGTGTCTTTGATTAGAGCCCCGAGACATAATTTTGCTTGGGGCCCCAGAAATGCCAAATTTGCCTCTGAGGTTTAGTGCAAGGATACTTACTGCTGCGGCCCTGTATCTAAAGCAACATTCACACCGGCGTGACAGATTTATGTGCGTAAGAAATGCACGTTAATCTGGTCGTGTGCGTTGCGTTTTGCATCAGTGTGCTCTGCATGTGGCATGTGTTTTTCACGGACTCGCAAGCACTTCTTTTTTTTCAGTGTAATTGATGCGTGAAACACGGCTTTCACGCACTCATTGACTTCAATGGGCGGCTAGGTGAGTGAAATACACCAATATAGGCATGCAGTGAGTTGCACGCAATGGACACTCGCTACTTGAAAATTCGCACATGTGTGAATAGCCCCAATTATATCAATGGGTCCATGTGCTGTGTGTTGTTTCAACACACAGCACACGGACGAGAATCAAGCTCGTCTGAATGAGCCCTAAGTCTATCATGTGTGATACTGTCTGCAGGGGCCATGTAGCTAAGCCTATCATGTATGATACTGTCTGCTGGGGCCATGTATCTAAGCCTATTATGTATGGCACTGTATACAGAGACAATGCATCCAATTCCATCCAGCGATGTAGCTATAGGAGCCTTAGTCTTAAAAATATGCTATCTCTGATATATATGTAAAAATGTATTTATTTTTCAGGGGGGTGGGGGGGGGGTAAATATACGTATGTCTCAGGGCTTGTGCCCCTGATCTTTTAAGACCCTAGCAACGCCCCTGCCTCATAAATAGGCTTTCATGACATCCTTCAATATCCCTGATGACATCGTTCCCACATTATTATTATTATTATTAATAAAATATTTTAGTGAAGAGAATAATATTTTAGTGAAACATCGATTACCTGCAGCCAAAATGCATTAAAGTACCATACACGCTGCGAGGGCTATATTCGATAGAGGCTAGAAATTATAAGATATTCTCGGTACCCATAGCTAGATCAATACATGAGAGAGTGTCATGGGATCTAGAATGAAAATTGGCGAATCCCCGGGTGGCGATCTTGCCACAAGTCAAAGAATGATAGTTCCCTCATTAGTTCACCGAAGTGAGTCAATGAGTTAGGATTCTGGGTTTGTGCTGAGCCTAGTCTATCCCAATAGGGTAGTATAACATTGTTAAAATCCCCTATCATTATAATAGGAACTATCAGTATAGTATTGACCCACGACATTACCTCTTTAATAACTGAGTGATTGTATGGTGGCGGCACATATACAGAAATCAGCAAATATTAATTGTTATCGTTTTTGCAGTGGAGGCAAACATATTTACCTTCCTGATCCACCGTTGATACATTTAAACGGAATAGATTTATGAACAAGAATACTAACCCCCATCTAGTTGCTTGAGAAAGCAGAGTGAAATGTATGACATCAATGCTATATTCAGGGTGTTCGTTTTATCCCTATCCAGATGAGTCTCCTGGTAACATATTATCGCCCATGTATATTTCCGTAAGCAATCAAACATCGCAAAGCATTTAGTTGGGTCACCCAAACCACGCGCATTCCAACTTACAATATGAAATTCTGCAGCCTTTATCACCGATGAACTTCATGACATTCCCCAGCAAGATACTATAACATGTAATCTTCATAAAGGACCACAAGGTGGCAGTAGAGTACCACATATAGCTTAGCATAGCTCTAAAAGAGACCATTGCACTATATAAACATTCCCAGGACTTTAGAAAAATAAATAAAAAACAACACAATACCAATATAACATTCCTCATCGTGCCCACTCCAACGTGCGAAGCGGTATAGGGCACCGTTTTTTTCTGAATCCAAACATGAAAGTACAGCATATAGACAGTCAGTAGATCATACTTGAAGGAGTACGATCTTCCCGCCTTAGAAATGATACACGTGCTCCTCAGTCTCCATCTCACTTCAGCAACGCTTCTCACATTTCTCTCCCATAAACATCTTGAGATTACTGTCCTAGATGACTTGCAGAATCAATGTCTTTCTTCTCGTCAAAGTTGTTGCTTGTTCTGGTCCAGCCAGCGAACCGCATCTCTGGGATTCTCAAAGAAATGTGTACTATCCAGCGCTTCAATTCTTAGTCGGACTGTGTATAGCATAGAATAAGCCACTGTCAATGCTTTCAACCATCTCTTGATTTCCAGAAATTACACCCTCTGCTTTTGAACTTCTGAGGAGAAATCTGGGTAGAAAGCGACAAGCTGACCATTAACAGCGATTTCTAGTCGATTTTGAGCCGCTTTAACGATGGCGCCTCTATCTTTATAGTGTTGTAATTTAATTAGCATAACTTCTTTTTGTTCGACCAGAAATACTACCACCAACTCAGAGGAGTGGCGATGGGGAGCCCATGTGCACCCACTTATGCCAACCTATATCTGGGTTGGTGGGAAGAGGAATGTGTCTTTAGTGAGATGATGGAGCACTGGACATCTCATGTCATATTGTGGATTAGATTCATTGATGACATTTTGATACTGTGGAAAGGAAATAAAAGTGAATTTGAGGAATTTGTGGCAATACTAAATGTGAATGATAAGGGTCTATTCTTTACCTTAGAGATAAATGTTAACAAAATTACATTTCTTGACATATCGATATCTAAAACTGCTACTGGCAATATTCAAACTAGTATGCACCGTAAAAAAAACGGCTACTAATAGTCTACTGAGATGGGAGAGTTGCCATCCGAAGAACTTGAAACGGGGGATCCCAAAGGGTCAGTATTTGAGGGCACGACGGAATTGCTCAACTCTATCTGACTTCCAAACATCAGCACGTGAATTGGAGAATAGATTCATGAATATAGGATACCCTAGACACATCCTAAGACAGGCCTACCAGCATACCTTGGGGTGCAATCGGGATGACTTATTGAACCCCAGACCAAAGCAAAAAGATGATGATCTCATTAGGGTCATTGATACGTTTGACTCTGCCAGTGCAGAGGTGAAATCAATTTTACAACGGTACTGGGGGATCCTAAAAGCTGACCCTGACATAGGGAACCTGGTAGGAAATTCCCCCCTGATAACATTCAGACGGGGGCGGAATATCAAGGATCATATTGTACACAGCCACATGGGTGGGCAGGATTCACCCACCACTTGGTTAAGTAGCAACCTCAAGGGGAGCTATAGATGTGGTTTGTGTAAGGCATGTGTGTCCATTGCGTGTAGCAGCAGTTTTAAAAGCACGACTACAGGAAGGGTATTTGATAATAGAACCTATATCAATTGTAGAACCAAGGGAATCGTATACCTGATCACATGTGACTGTAAAAGACAATATATTGGTAAAACCATTAGAGAATTCAGAAGGAGAATCCGGGATCATATTGAGGACTGTAGGAGGAAAGAGGATACTCGGGTATCACGCCACGTCCGGGAATGTCACAGTGGGGACAGTTCGTGTCTCAAATTTCAAGGTATTGAACATATCAAATCCACACTTAGAGGTGGTGATATTAACAAAATAATCCTACAAAAAGAGGCACAATGGATTTTTCAGTTGCGAACTATGAGCCCCCTTGGTTTGAATGAACAAATCTCCTATGCATGTTTTCTATGACTTCATTAGGATTCACCTCAAGTGTGGCCTCACTTTTACATCATAAATGCCCCTCAGATAAATTCCTCAAAGCTGGTTTGTCTGTTGTGATTCAAATCCTTTATGCATATTTTCTATGATTTCATTAGGGTTCACTTGAAGGGTGACCCTACTCTTCACATTAGAAATGCCTGTCAGATTAATTTCTCAACTGCAGTCTGTCTGGTATAAATATGAATGAAGCACCCTCTAGCGATATAGACTGCTCTTTGGCAGCCATATATTGGGTTAATGTATATCGAAGAAAGTCTACAATGTTTCCATGACGACCGGACGTATGCACGTCTTTGCTAATTGAGATGCTAATACGTGGTAACCCCGGTTATAACTGATTGATCGACTCTTATCCATTAGCAGTGATGATATAACTGTGATCTGTGTCCAATACATAGTATTATATCCCTATGTTGTTGATATATCCGCTTTTCGGATCTCTAAGGTTACCAGGGACGCAGTGCGTCCTAACCTTTTCTGATTGGCTGCCGAGGAAGGGGGGCGCTCCGCAGTCCTGACAGGTCATGAGTGACGTGTTGTATCAGGATTGGCGGTGGGCCGCGGGCACGTCAGCAGAAGGGGAGGGCTGGAGCCTGTTAAAAGACCGGCACCTCTCCGGCTCGTGTGAGATGTTATTATCTTAATCGTGCACGGGCCGGGAGGTTTACTAAGCACAGAACTGTGCGAGCCGGCAGAAACAATACAATTAATCCCTGATGATGCCCCACAAATACCAGTGGGTGCAGAAACGCGTTGGATTAGTGCGGATTAGCGCAGAGTAGCGCGAATCATTCAGCAGGCTGGGTTCAGCAATTATAAAATAATAGGAGAGGCTGGTCTAAGGGTGAACTTTACCTATCACTGCAATAGACCTGTCTCTGCTGCTGACCACCCTGCTGAGCCTGTTGTAATTTGGCTATGTGAGCCCATTTTAACAATCTATTATTAAAATTCATTTTAAATCGTTCTATCCAGGCAGTAAATTTACAATTTAACGGAACGGAAACAATTATATCTAGTCACACTATTATATTATAGTAATAAGTCTAATTTCATTTTTATTTTTTGTTCTGCTCCCCCCGTTCCAAAATAATAATGCTCCATACTTTAGGCACCCAATATGCTAGTTCACTGTAGTTAGCCAACGGGGTGTGAACTACAATGAATCTTCCTGGGTCCTCTTCACTGCCTTTGACACTGTCCAATCAGCACGAGGCAGCTTACATATAATATATGTAAATTGGATGTTCGGACCTGGTGACAGGTCCTGTTTTAAGAGTCACTGTCATTTTCAAAAGATTTTCCATAAATCAGTATTACAAGCAAAGAAGATAAAAAAAACTTTGTAATCTGTTTTATTACAGAAAATTGCTTCTTTAACTATTTATCAGATTGCTTTCCTCCTCTCTCCTGCACCGATCACACACTTTTAATTCACTGCATCTTGAGAGGCAGAGATGAAGTGTTTGTTTCATTGAGACATCAGGTTACAGCTGCTGCCCATAAGATGTCTATGCAGCACTCCCTCCTCCCATCTACATAGAGGCAGAGACACAGAGATGCTGCTACAGCTTCTTAAAGTGTTTTACATCCTCACGCCAAAGTTGGATCCGCAGTAACACTGCTTATTACTGCTCTATAATGTCCTCCATGCTTTTTCTGTGTATGTGAGCCTTCAGAGGGAGAACTGCTGGAAAATGCAGGATACAAGTCGTATAATGGTCAGGAATAGTGTTTTTCCTTATGTACACATGCATGATGGCTTATTCTGAAAAGTCACCTGGAAAAGGTATGCTTTAAAAAATAACGTGGTATATGATCATTAACTTGAAAATGCAGGCATCATTCCCAGCCTGCTGGTTGTAAAACAGGGTCCTCAGAATTGCACATACAGTAGGTAAGATCAATGAAGATATCCTTTTGTACTTTAATTTCATATCATAAGTGCACATCAATTGCCATATGTACAAACAACCAAATCCGACAGCGCAGGATGTAACTTTCTGGGGGTTCACACCACCTTTCTCAAAGCTAGGCAAAAGGGTTGTGACCCCTGAATTATTGCACTGTGTGCTGTTGGAGGAAATAGTTTGTACATATAAGAGGGTTTCTACATTAAACAATATTTTTTTCTATCATGTCGACTACTGTTTAGCAGCTAGTGGAAAACTCCTTGCTGGCGGACAGTGGTTGCTATTGCGGCTGCTTGATATAAGTTAATGTTCTATACTTTGTCATACTAAAACTGTCCCACAGGCTTACATACAGATCATCATCTTAATCTTACAGGTCAAAAGAAGTTACTCAGTCCTGTGTTTCTGGTCGCGCTACCGCAATCCGCCTGCGGTGTAATACACAGAAAACTGGTGTTGGCATTGTATCTGTACCAAGGTAAGACATTCTCTACAGGGAAGATTTTTCAATGCTTTAGATTATTAAAATACAGTAAAACCTCTTTGAGACAAGAACCCAAACATTTCTATGAAAAATGTTCTTCCTAGATGTGATCCTCTTAACCCTCTCATGCCGACATTCTGTAGATAGACGTCCTTTTCGCACATACCCTGTGCTGCCAGGACGTGTATATTCAGATCTCTGTTCCAGCCGGCATAGCACTGCGAAAAGCGCTTGGACGCCGGCTGTGTCAGTGTCCGTGGCTCCCCAGCAACCTGTTCTCTGACAGCCGAACCGATTGGTTCGGTTACAGAGAATGTGATCACCGTTATTAACTGCTTCTTGACCGCCCACAGTAAATTCACGTCAGCGCTTGTTGGGCTCTGTGCAACGCCAACGTGCATTCATGGTGGGTGTTAAAAGTGCGATCCGGGTGTCTCAGAGAAGTGCTGTTAACCCCTGCCTCTGGTCCCAGAGACATGATCGGATTGCAGGGAAAGTTTGTTGCAATCCGATCAGGTAGTGTAATGTATTATAGAAGCCATCAGTGCTGCAGGTCTTCAAGTAAAACAAGTAAAAAAAAAAGTAAGAAATATGTTTTATAAAAATGTAAAAACAAGTTATAAGTTACAAAAACATAAAATTATTTTTTTCCTATAATAAGTCTTTTATTATAGGAAAAAAAATAAAACGTTAAAAAAAGTACACATATTTGGTATCACCGCGTTCGTAACGACCCCAATTATAAAACTATAATATTCTTTTTCCCGCACGGTGAACACCGCAAAAAATAATTAAAAAACAATACTAGCATCACTATTTTTTTGGTCATCACCCCTCCCAAAATATAGAATAAAAAGTGATCAAAAATTTGCATTGACCCCAAAATAATACCAATAAAAACTACAACCCGTCCCGCAAAAAACAAGCCCTTACACAGCTTTTTTGACTGAAAAATAAAAAAATTATGGCTCTAAGAATATGGTGACACAAAAAATAAATAATTTTATAGAAAAGGGATTTTATTGTGCAAACGCCAAAAACATAAACAAAAATTATATACATATGGTATCGCCGTAATCGTACCGACCTGCAGAATAAAGTAAAATGTAATTTATAGCGCACAGTGAATACTGTAAAAAAAAGGACAAAAAACATTGTCAAAATGTATGTTTTTTTTTGTCACTTTGCTTGCCCAAAAAATCTAATACAAAGTGATCAAAAAATCACATGTACCCTAAAATGGTACCAATGAAAACTACAGATTGGAACGTAACAAATAAGCCCTCGCACGGCTCCGGTGGAGAAAAAATGTAAAAAAGTTCTGACGCTCAGAATATAGCGACAGAAATTGTGCAGCATGTCCAAAAGCGGATAAGATTGGGCACCATTTATCAGTGCGACACCGGACACACATCTATGAATTATTTATTTACCCCATTATTATAACCTCTTATTATGCCCTGATATACTCTGCCCAGCTTACATATGCCCCCACATTATAAACTGAAATACCAGCAAAACCCCAAACAGAACTATTACCAAACAAAATCTGCGCTCCAAAAGGCAAATGGCGCTCCTTCCCTTCTGAGCTCTGCTGTGGGTCCAAACAGCAGTTTATTACCACATATGGGGTATTGCTGTAATTGTGAGAAATAGCTTTACAAGTTCTGGGGTGCTTTTTATTCTTTATTCTTTGTAAAAAACAAAATAATTCATAAGTCGATTTTCATTTTCACAGACATATTCTAATAAATTTAGCAAAAGACCTGTCGGGTCAAGATGCTAACTATACCCCTAGATAAATTCCTTGAGGTGTGTAGTTTATAAAACCACTTTTGGGGTGATTCCACTGTTTTGGCGCCACAAGACATCTTCAAACCTGACATGGTGCCTAAAATATATTCTAAAAAAAGGAGGCCCCAAAATCCACTAGGTGCTCCCTTGCTTCTGAGGCCAGTGCTTCAGTCCATTATCACACTAGAGCCACGTGTGGGATATTTCTAAAAACTGCTGAATCTGGGCAATAAATATTGAGTTGCATTTCTCTGGTAAAACCTTCTGTGTTACAGAAAAAAATGTATTACAAATTAATTTCGGCAAAAAATTACATTTGTAAATTTCACCTCTACTTGTTTTAATTCCTGTGAAATGCCTAAAGGGTTAATAAACTTTGTGAATGCTGTTTTGAATACTTTTAGGGGTGTAGTTTTTAAAATGGGGTGATTTATGGGGTCTATCTAGTACATAAGGCCCTCAAAGCCACTTCAGAACTGAACTAGTCCTTGACAAAATAGCCTTTTGAAATGTTCTTGAAAATGTGAGAAATTGCTGCTAAAGTTCTAAGCCTTGTAACGTACGCATAAAATAATGTTCAAAAAACAATGCAAATATAAAGTAGACATATGGGGAATGTTAATTAGCAACAATTTTGTCTGGTATTACCATCTGTTTTACAAGTAGATTACATTTAAAATTAGAAAAATTATAATTTTTGCAAATTTTCTTAAAATTGTGGTGTTTTTCACAAATAAGCTATGAATTTATTGACCAAATTTTTCCACTAACATAAAGTACAATATGTCATGAGAAAACAATCTCTGAATCGCTTGGGTAGGCAAAAGCATTCCAGAGTTATTACCACATAAAATGACACATGTCAGATTTGAAAAAATGGGGCTGGTCATTGAGGCATCGATGACCCTTGGTCCTGAAAGGGTTAAAGAAGAGGGCCAATATACCTTGAATATAAGCGTACTGAAAATCCATCTCAGAATAATCTGGTCTAGTCAGGGGTGGCTTTATGGAGAAGTTTCACTGAATATTTTTGACTATTTGAGGCTTATTTTCTTCTTATAACTTGAAGTTATTTAGTGTTTCTTAACCCTTTAACGCCCTGTGACATACTATTACGTCACAGGCAGGGGACTGTTAACA